>NC_052065.1:50160608-50460608 GCF_903992535.2 Arvicola amphibius
AAATATGATCCAGGTACATTGTATTCAAGTATGAAATTACTAAAGAATAAATAAAATATTTAAAATATTTAAAGCCTACTCCTTCAATTATCTCTTTATCATATTTTTGCCCTAGAAACTATCATTTTCTTTACTTACTCATATCTTAATATTGTTTTCACTTGGTGCTATTCATCTCCTTATGTAAACCAATATTTTCACTTCAATTAAACATCACACTTTACAAAAAAGTAATTGAAAGGCTCAGCATCTGTATTCTCTATGTGTTTTCAATTGGCAACACTTAATTGGACTTTTGTTCTCATTTATCTATTGTGCTTTGTGATTAACGTCAACTCATTTAGGTCATAGCGTATTTCATATTTTCAAATATGAATTTTCAGGCATCAACCCAGCTAAGTCTGAGGAAGTTATGATTTAGCTAAATACTGCTAGAATATGGTAGAGTACCTAATAACCCAATATACAAGTGATCAAAAATTCATTTAGGGGATGAATAAATTCATAAAAGGCTTTTTTTGCCCTCTCTTTTCTGAGCTCATCCAAATGCTTATTTGGTAATACTAAATAAAGCTTTCAAAACTGTCTCAACCTCAGCATATTTTTTGAGACAGGGTTTCTCTATACAGCTATGGAGCCTGTCCTGAAACTCACTCTGTAGACCAGGCTAGCCTTGAACTCACAGAGATTTGACTGTCTCTGCCTCCAAAGTGCTGAGATTAAAGGCATGAGCCACCACCTCCCAGTTAAGTTCAGCATTTTTAAAGTAAGCTCAACTCTTCAATTATCCTTCCCAACTTGTTGTTCTTTAATAAGGTCTTAGCAAATAGCCTGCTTCAACTTTGGGCTTCAGTGTATTAAAAAAAAAACCCTATTGTTCCAAGAGTTGCTACAAGTTATACTCCCTTTCCTACAAGCATTCTCAGAAATTTCTCCCAGCTCCCAATTTATTTCCAGTATTGCCACAGGTAGAAAAAAATAGGAGAAAATACTAAGAAATTTTATGTCAGATTTCTGAAGTTATTCTAATAAAATTATGATATTGCTAGAGAGATGGGTCAGCAGTTAAGAGCACTGCTTCGTTTTCCAAAGGTCCTGAGTTAATTCTCAGAAACCACATGGTGGATCACAACCATCTGTAATGAGATCTGGTGCCCTCTTGAGGACCTGGTCAGTCGTCCTCATCAACTTAGACCATGAAATCCAATATGGACAAGTTCACCAGAACCGCCATATATGGCCTGCCCATGCATGCTTCAGCATTGCAGGGGCATAAATTTTATTTCATTTACATTCATATAGTTTAGGGTGGAAAAAGTGCACAATATCCCCCTGAACTTATCACTAAATAACCAAGCAGACAAACCAATAAAAATGCAAAATTATTGTGTGTGAATGCACATGTGTGTCCATTTTATTTAGAAGCCAGAGATCAACTTCAGTGGTCACTTTTAGGTGTCATCGATCTTGTTTTGTGAGACAGGATCTCTGACTGGCCTTGCACTCCACAGTTCCACTGGGTTGGCCAGCCATGGAGTTTCAGGGGTTCTATACCTTTCCAGTGCTGGAATTACAAGTAAATGCCACCACAGATGGCTATTTGAGATAAGTTCTGAAGGTCAAACTCAGGTCCACATGCTTGAATACAATACCTGCTAAGCTGTCTCCCCAGTCCCACAAAATAAATTTGGAGTGATTCTTTGTTCCTTGAAAATAAATGATGATTAGATTTATCTGATATCTTAGAAAGCTGTTTCAACCACTTAACTGTTAATACCTAAAGCGAAGTCTGGAATTATTTTATAGAGATGAGAAAACTCAGATAAAATGTATTCTAAAACCAGGGTTGGAAACAGGATCTATGAAATTCTAGTAGTAATTTCTTGAATAAGTTCTTCAAAATAATCAGGAATGTCTGACTACATATCCAAGGAAACTCAAATAGGATATTAAAGAAATACTTGCAGAGCCATTTCCTTCCTTCTTTCCTTCCTTTCTTTTTAATTTTTGGTTTTTTGAGACAGGGTTTCTCTGTGTAACAGCCCTGGCTGTCAGAAACTCAGTATGTATCCCAGGCTGGTTTTGAACTCACAGAGATCCGCCTGCCTCTGCCTCCCAAGTACTAGGATTAAATGTGTGTGCCACTGCCCAGCTACAGAGCTGCTTTGAGGGTAGCAGTATTCATAATAGAATAGAAGCGGATAGAGGGAGGGGAAAAGGAGAGAGGAGAAAACTCAGATTTGGGAGATAGTGCACTTACACTTGAGCTACAATGCTTCCATTTTTGTATTTTATAACTTAGTGAAACTCACTAACCACTCTTAGTCTCTGTTGTCAAAGTCCTAAAATATGGGTAACTTATTGTCAATTGGAAGTGAAATAGGATATAATAATACTTCAGTCCTTTTTTTAAGGCAGACAATAGCTTTATTCCTAGGTTTCCTGTTGCTGGTAAAGATTTAGATCCCATTTCTCTGGATTTTTCTTCTGCAATAAGAAGTAAAATAGAAGAAAACACAGCCCAGCAGTAACAGTACTAATTGCTAAGTAAGATGTGACCCATGTGTAAGGCATTCTGCATCAAAACGCATGGCTGGCAAATTTTAAAATCACCATGACATTTCAGCTATAAAATAGTGGCTGATATCTGACACTTACTGAAATTCTATAAAAGTATTTGTGCCCGAGCCTGCATACTTGCACACACACGTGCACACACAGTCTCTCTCTCTCTCTCTCTCTCTCTCTCTCTCTCTCTCTCTCTCTCTCTCTCTCTCTCTCTCTCTCTCTCTCTCACACACACACACACACACACACACACACACACACCTCCTTTGATTCAATAGTAAGAGCTCAAGTTTCTGTCAGTGGCCATGTGTACAGAGCATGCTGCAAATGCACAACACCACTGGTGACAAAAGCAGAATCAGAGACAAAGGCCTCTCTGCAGTATTAGCCACCACCAGCATCTGCTTCAAGCACTGCCCATTCAATTCAGTCATGACGGGAGTCCTGGCTGACACAAGAGAAGCATAGGGGCTCTCTACTCCTGCCTCAATATATTATTATCTTTTCTATGAAACTATGATTGTAATTATCTGTTCTATAAAACTAAACTCGGCATAAGGATGAAAAATAATGTAGCAGGTATTTTAAATGTCAATTAAAACTATGTGTTTGCCAATATGGATGCTTGGTGTGTTATTTTGAAACACTAAAATATCCTGCTGCACACAGCCTTTCCCATGTTGTTTCACTTCAGGAGCAGCAGCGCCATCTTCTGGAATAAGTGGAATAGGAAATAATTATATTTTAAAAAGAATCCCGAGAAAAAGGGATTATGTACATTGCTGCACCAAAACCTAATGTCTGAAGATGCATGCCAATTGCTAATCACCGGGAAGAAAAAGAAGGAGCTAATTTCTGGTGTTAACCAGCAACTGCACAAGGTCAGCAACCTCTCTTCTAGCAGGGAAACTGTGAGCACCTCGTGTCACCACAACATTTCTTAACATAAAAAATATAAAAATTAAACAGAATTAAAGAGAAGCTGTAAGTCCCCCTACCTGTCACTAAATATGCATGTGACACCAAATGGAGCCAAGAAATTTCCAAAAGAAAAGTGTTGCGACAGGACCACATACAGTCATTAAATGATACCACAGGCTGGAAACCCAGACCGGTTAATTCAGGGCATATGGAGTGCTGAAAACAGTCTTGAAAATTAAAGTTGATGAAGAAATGATTATTTTCTGGAAGAGGTTTTAACGGACACAGCTAAATGGAATGCATGGATTTGATGATAGAAGAGGAGAATCCAGAAGTAGAGCAAAAGATACGACGTTCCCCAGGGCCATAATTAGTATGGCAAAAGCAGAATTCCAAGATGCCCCATCTAAGACTCTATTTTTTTTTTTTTTGGTTTTACGAGACAGGGTTTCCCTGTAGTTTCTAGAGCCTGTCCTGGAGCTAGCTCTTGTAGACCAGGCTGGCCTCGAACTCAGAGATCCGCCTGCCTCTGCCTCCCAAGTGCTGGGATTAAAGGCGTGCGCCACCACCGCCCGGCCCCCATCTAAGACTCTAAACCCCTGGTATACATTTTCCTTTTGTCCAGTTATTCAATCAAATGGTAATCTAGGGACCACTGTGAAAGAATTTTGCGTGAAGTTTACTTTAAGATTCAAAGAACATTGGTATGGTCCTGACTTAAACACATGAGTCCTTCAAGTGAGAGGTGTACTAAAGCTGGTCGCAGAAGAGGAAGCCAGAAATCTGAAGTACCACTTTACAACTGTTGGCTTAAGATGGAAGAACTCCCAGAGTTGAGACGTGTCCCCTGCTGCTAGCCACCATGGGCATGGGTACCTCAGTCCCACAACTGCAAATAACCCAATTCTGCTTGCAACACAAAGATCACTTAGAAGATTTTCCTCAAGAGCCTAATACTGAGAATTCTGCGTGGATGAAACCTTGATTTTAATCTATGATACCTTGATCCTTAAACTTTGGCCAGATAATGCATCTTTTTTAAAAATAGGATCTCATTATATAGCTGGCTGACTTTGAACTCTTTGTTTAGACAGGGTGGCACTGAATTCACAGAGACTCACCTGCTTCTGCTTCTGAGTGCTGAGATTAAAGGAATGCACTACCACACCTGGCCCTTGCTATATATTTAAACCATAGAATTGTGAGCCTGTACGTGGGTATTGATTTAAACTACTATGTTTGTGAAAGTTTGTTATGTAGCAATAGAAAATTAACAGTCAGATAAGAGCAGACAGGCTTGAAATTGCTTTCTAAGGAAAGAATTTCTTGCAACTATCCAGCTCATATTTGCTGAGACGGTTATGCAATCTGTCCTTTCTTCTTGCAATGCTTAGTCTTGAATTTTAAATAAATACTTTGGGACACATTAAAAGATTGTTTTGTTAGGCACGAATGATCAGATTTTTCCATGTAAGTACATCATCATCTCATATTCAGGTGCCTTCTTATTTTCCAGTAGCTAAGGGCAATAATCTAAGTATTGAACTGTTACTATATAGGCATGGACCAATCACCCAATCTATCAGAGAGAATATTAACTGTTTACTATACAGCTGGCCACTAGCCCAATACCAGACCTGCCAAAACAAATGAACAAACAAACAAACAAACATGGTATTCCTGAAGGGAAACAGGCATGAACAAGGGTAGACTATTCTTGGAAGCGGGGAATAAGTTTTACAAAGTTTATAATTTCTAAGCATCATCATGCCTTTACTTTTAGTTTGTGATTGTCACTGTCTTCTATTTTTGGTTGTGAGCCCATGACTCTCAATAGCTTCACTCTTAATGTTGTAAAACTCAGGTAGAAAAAAAATAAAGACTAAGGAAAACTGCATTTAAGACAAATAATTAATAATTATTTTGTATGCCCCAAATATATCATAGAGATCAGTTACTCTGAGCCAATCACTAAATACTGCACGATCCCATTACTGTACTGTAAAGAAGAAATAGTTCATCTGAAGGCTAGATTCAACTAAGCGTCCCTGTTTGGATTCGCCATATTAGTTTCCCTTTCTTCTGCAACTCATTTTTATTTAGAATAGATACAAGCTTCTAGTCCTTGTAGATTTCAAGTTTTGTCATATTAACAACTAAAAATCACACTGTTGCTATATCTCTGTACTGTAACTCTCCATTTCAACACGTTTCTACACCAAATTTGGGAGCTGCCATGATGGTCTCCCAATTCCAAGCTTGGGCATCGAGGAAATTAGCTTGCCTTTTCACTGCCCCATTGTGCTTCTATGTCCCCACCTAGTCACAGGATGAGATGGTCATGCAGCCACTCCAGCAGAGCTTAGTGTATATTAGTTTACTCCCAGCCAGTCACCACACTCATGCATGGAATCAATCCTTATCGATTGCCGTTCGCCTGGGAGACTTCACGGCTTGTTGTTTGACAGAACTGTTGTTATCATTGCTAACTCACACTTCCCTTTTTACTCATGATTAAGGTCTTTAAAGAGAAGCTCAATAACCACGAGGGCTACCTGGCTAAGAAGCCACGAAAAGAAGGGGGAGCTGTTTCTTTACATGGAAGAATAAATTGCAATGCTCCTTTGGCTCCCTCGACTGTTTTAGGAGAATCGGAGTGAAAGGAGTAGGAGAAAGAAAAGTTATTGTACCTTCCTCTAATGCGTCCAGAGTTATTGCCATGGCATGTACCTGTTTTCTTTGGAACTGTCACGCTGAGCTTTACTGAGAATTACAGTGCTGGTGGGAGGATTTGATAAAGCTTGTGCAGCGCTACCTTTGCCGGAGTTCCCGGCTTTAGTTTTCCTTTCATTTCACCTGCTGTCTATCTGGATCAAGCACTTGTGATTGTCTTATATCCACCAAAGGATTATAGCTAAATAACTTTATTAAAGGCCAGCAAACTGAAGTTCAATTCTCTCACACTCAGACATACTTTGTGGCATATGTGAAAGCTTTAACATACATAAACACCTCTGCAGTTTGATTCCTTTTTCCAGTACACTTGCTGAGAGTGCATATAACTGAGCCTTTTAAAGCATTATTAATACTCTAACAGATACCTAGTAAATCCTAATGCCGCACAGCCTCTCAGTTATGAACTGAGGCAATAGCTTGTACGCGTTCAGTTATCTCCTGTGACATAGAAGAGATAATCTGCGAATCTAACTGAAGGGCTCAAAGACTGTTAATGGATACTGGTCCGTGTATTTCTGGTGTGCTATTTCTCCACGTTCATTTGGGTATCAACCATCAAAAGTATCCTGAAAGCCCATTTAAGCAATTGTCTCCATTAACTAGCGCAGCTTGTCTGTGCCAGGATGATGATTCAGCACATCTACAAGGCCCGCCAATGCCTCTGGCTTGCACCATTAAATTACATTTAGTGTAATTTTGGTGTTACATAAGTATTTCTGAATTTAGGTCCTAACATCAGAAAACCATACAGGATGCACCCAGAACCATTTCATATGATTTATTAGAACAAAATAGGCATCCTTTCCCAAGTGTATGCAGTTTAGGAACTACATTGTCTCAAGTGATCATTTGTATTTATTCCCAGGAAACAAAGATACACACCATGTAGGGAGTCCACATAATCCTAACTGAAGCCTGACATACTTAATACCCTTAGAAATAGTAGTGTGCCCTGGAAACAATGTTTTACAAGAAAGGGGCGTGTTCACTAGCACACTAGCATTAGCATCACCTGCACATACTCAGAAATCGAGACCATCAAGCCTGCCACAGGCCCTCCAGAATCTGTATCTCAGAGTTATTAATATTAAATAAGCATACATTTGAAAAAGATATGGGGTCTACCTATGGAATGTTAGCTGCTTCTGCTTCTCAGTGACTCTACCCTTACCTTTGCCTTCTTGGCAGAATGTTAAACACATACAAACACACACACACACACACACACACACACACAAAGAGAGAGAGAGAGAGAGAGAGAGAGAGAGAGAGAGAGAGAGAGAGAGAGAGAGAGAGAAGTTAGACATGGTGATCCAAAGAAGTAATCCTAACTCTTTAGAGACTGAAGCAGGAGGCCATAATTTGAAGGGCTGCTTGAATTATTTGGCATGGTCCTGCATAAAAAGAGCAAAAAGTGTAACAAAGATGTTTAACATTCATAAAACGATTACTACATTTCAGGTACTCTACAATGTACACAGCTCCCTGAGGTAAACATACTGATCTCTGAGTGCACAGGTCTGCACCAGGTCCTCTACATATATGTCATGGCTTCCACTTTAGTATTTTATGGGATTCCCGAGTGTGCAAACAAATGCATCTCTAATTTCTGTGCCTTCTCTCGTGCTCTTTTCCTTATTTGTATTTGTTGTGTCCAGTTCCAATGTGATAGTTTTTAGTTTGTGTTGTGTTTCATTACTTTTTAAAAAGTTTACTGTGTTTATTTTATAGGCGACAGAACCCAGACAACTGTCCTCAGAGACATTTTCCTAGGCCCTACAGCAAGCCGTTACTCTTTCAGATGCAGTGAGAAATATTTTTATGCATCTTTGACAAGCTTATACAAAAAGATAAACATGGTACCCCTTACTTGAGATACTGGTGCAATGGGGAGGGCTGTCAAGGATTTCTTTTTCCTCAGTCAAGTTGGAAAACAAGCTTGCATGTATAGTTATACTGCTGGCATACACTTGGTACTTAGACCCCCAAATTGCACGTGAGCAGGTATCAGTTTTATACCACAAATACAGGAATTGTTATATCTGGACCAACAATTTGGTTTTTGTTCGCAATCTCCAATTAGGTAGAAATTACAATACCAGGGCTGGAGAGATGGCTCAGTAGTTAAGATCACTTAGTGCTCTTAAAGAGGACCCAAGTTCAGATTCTAGCACCCACATGGGTAGTTCATAACCACCTGCAACTCCAGCTCCAAGGAATCTGAAACCCTCTTTTGGTTCCTGTGCGCAACTTTACTCAAATGTATATATTGTAACACACACAGAGAGAGAGAGAGAGAGAGAGAGAGAGAGAGAGAGAGAGAGAGAGAGAGAGAGAGAGAGAGAGAGAGAGAGAGAGAGAGAGAGAGAGAGAGAGAAAGTTTTTAAAATAATCAAATTTTTTGAAGGAAAGTATTATTGTAGGCAATCCAAGGAGGCAGCTATGGCCTGTGGGGATATTCTTGTCTGCTTGCTTCCACTTGGACCCTCACTTCCCCACTCATTGGTTTTAGTTTTGATAGTTCCTAAAACATTTTTGTATTTGTTAGTTTTAACATTTTTTGTACAATATATTTTGATTTTGTTCTATCCCTTCTCCAAACTCCTCACAGATTCTCCCCATCTCCTTAACCACCCAACTCCATGTTTTTTTTTAAAAACTCCCCAAATCAAAACAAATTTAAAAAATCAAGAAGACAAAAATACTAAACCAAAACAAACCAGAAAACAAAACAACAATGAAAAACACACAAAAAAAAACCTTGGGTTCTATTTTCTGTTGATTAACTATTCTTGAGCATGGGGCCTACCCTAGGGGGTGGTTGATATACCCAGTGACACCCCATTAAAGCAAACTGATTTTTCCATTCTCAGAAGTCATCAGTTGTCAATAGCTTCTTGGTTAGTGGTGGGACTTTGCCTACTTCCCTCATAAGTTTTGGGAATTTTTCTGGTTTGAATCCCCACAGTTCTTCTGAATGCTCTTACAGTCTCTGCGATTTCATATATGTATCAGTCCTATTGTTCCTGGAAGATGCACTCTCCTTGGAGTCATTTACCACCTCTGGCTCTTACATTCATTCCACCTCCTTTTCCTTATAGATCCATGAGCCTTGAGGAGCAGGGTTTTCTAAAGACATTCCATTTAGTGCTGAGTGCTCCAAAGTCTCTCACTCTATGCACATTACCCAGCTGTTACCGCTCTTTATTTATTTTTTTTTAGCGTTTCACTATACACTGTTTGATCCACATGCCTCAAAAGCAAACCATCTTCAAATATCTTAGCTATTTATGCCAGGCCCATTCCACTGTCAAGTGTATGAAGCATATTCTGATGCTCCTAGCATAAAACTCCGTGACAGGATCGCAAACCCACCATACTTATTATAGAGAAACAGCTTTATACTTCCTGTGTTTTCATCTGGAAAAGGAAGAATTCGATGTAAATCACCAGTGTCCTCTATTCCTGATATCTACATGAGATTTCTGCTTGGGATACTAGCAAAACAGGGCATTAGTATGATCCAAAGACCTTTACTCTGGTAATACCCAAACCAACTTTGTGGTAGCTTCTTGACTTTCTCTGACTTATTTTTAGCATCTGTCTACAGTGGAGGTCAGTAAAATTTACTGATACTTATTAATTTGTCCAAAACTATGCTGTAGGTTTTTCTGGTTTTTCTCTAAAATATAATCTTTTGGAGTCCAAATACCAATGACTCAGTTAGTTCTGCCTTCTGCCATAAATTCTGAGAAAAGTTATTGAAGCTAGCTACCCAAACACAGGATATGTAATGACAGGAGGAAGTACAGGAGAATGGCACGCATATTAACATTCTAAAAATACTAGAAATATTATTCTGCTGCATATTTCAATACTATGGAATTGTCTTTTCATCCCACCTCCAGCTATAGTGAAAGCAGCAATGATAACATGACAGGGACTTGTTTATACCATTAGATAAAATGAAAAAGCATAATCCACAGTTTCAAACTGATTCTACCACGCCAGCAACTATTAAATTTTGCCTTCTGAAGAAATAGACTAACCTTTGTTTCCTTGGCGCCCTTCATGAGGGTTCTAGTAAAGAAAACCTTCTAATCTGAAAAGTTTATACACGTTATCGGTGAAAGAAACCTGAAAGGCTTGTTGAATTAACCTTGGCGACAACAAGATTAGGATTTGTGAGTATCAGTGACAGGCCAGACGCCGTGCTGATTCTTTTTTGTCTCCCTTTATTGCTCCACAAGAAGCCATGAGTGCATTATTATTTCCTTACTTTTTCCTATGAGAAGTATAGCTAGGTTTTAGAAGTGGGAGAAGTAAACAGATGTTTCTGAAAATCAAAATTAAATTCCCTTCACAATCACTGCATTCTATTTCAGAGCAAGAGAGAAGTAAATGCCACAACTGATTAAGTTGAAATTGGAAGACATCTGCTGTCCTCTAGAAGATCAAGGACTATATGAATCAATTGGATGTGTATGCGTCACACGCCTAGAGAAGTAGAGCCATTTGATGTACTATTTCTATAACCTGGAAGCACCTATATACTCCTTTAATGGTATATATGAGAGGATCCTTTTCTTTTTAAGGGTGATTGAATATTAAATAAACTTTGGTAGATAGAAAACAATGATTTCTGACTCAAACATATTGTGATATGATAAACCATCTTTAATTTAAATCTAAAGTTAAAACATGAAGATGTCAAACCACTTTCAAATAGATCGCAGGCCTGAGAATACAAAGTAATATCCAGAACACTTATCCATATAAACAGAACCAAGTCAAATGTTTTGCATCTGCTCATTTCTCTTACACTTATTTATGTGAGTCTATAGCCTTAATGCATTTTATTTCCTCACCATCATTTCATTCATAACATCTTACTGCCTTATTCTTATATTGGCAACTGTTTTTGTTCCAAAAGCTATCACCATTACATCACAATTAGCTATGTAAGAAGTTGAGTCCAGCTAGAGTCAGGGGAGGCCTATAATCCTGTTACAAGCTCTTTTGTCTCTGGCTATAATTGTTGCTCTTGATAAAATGCTCCTTATGGGAACTAAATGACTAACACTTCTATAGCGCATAAAGAAACACAACTTATGCCTAATTGGGAAAACATGAACTAATGCTCAAGAGTCATCTACCCCAGCCCATGGGGCCCATAGTGCTCAGTAATGGCAGTGCTTTAGTCCTCCACACAGCATGGGTTTCTTTCATTGCTCTGTTTTCCTACATTTCAACTCTACTTGCCGAACATAAAAGATCTCCATAAGAACACTTCATTTCCCGGGCCAAAAGGAATTTATAATTAGAAAGTGATGGGTTACTCTATGCTGTATTTAAAGTGCTTTCAGAACTTGGGGTGCCCTAAAAATGATCCCTTTGAATTTTGATGTGAACTTGTTGGTTTTAATCACTGAGTATCTATTCTTTCTTTCAGCCTTCTTCCCCATGGTGTCTCCCCTTCTGATGACTTCCCCACTGGAGAGATGTAATGGTAGCATATGTAATTATCCAATACACATTTCAAAGAACATTTAGAGCAATTTAACAATCACTGATATTTAAGCAGAACATCGTACAGCTTCACAGGATTTAAGAAATTAATGCTTTTGATTAGCATTTTTAAAGGCTTTCAAATTTTCTGCAAGAAGAGAGTGTGTGTGTCATGGTCATTATTGTTGCTTTTTTACTGGCTCCCACTCACTAGTGTTTAATCTCATTAGTTTCTTAGGCAGATTGATAATTCCTTCTAAAAGTATATTTTCATACTTTTTTATCCAAAGGATAAACTTAAGATATTATAGACAGTTCAGGATACAGATATTTCAAAGACTAAATACCCTAACACTAAATACACAAACAAGGGGCTTGATGATAAAGAAAATTAAATGACCTTATCAAAAACTCATTATACTCTTTATTTTTCTTCCTTCCTTCACTCAAAGAGTTTATCTTATTTTCCTAATTCTACAATCCTTCATCTCACAGGCAAATTTCATATATTCAGTGAAGAGATGCAATCATTAAGGGTGATAGATGTGCAAAATACTTATTTATTAAGATAAACAATTTACAATGACATTAATTAATGCAGAGCAAATTGTTTTTTAATATGTAGAATCAAAGTGACATTGCAGATGGCAACATTTACCAGCTTAACTACAGCTCCATTTAGTCTTACAAGCTACTGGTCTTTTTTTTTTTTAAGGGAAGTTTCAGGATCAGTCACTTTTCTCAGCCAATACCCATTTTTTCAGTTCTACAGAAATCTTATAAAAGTATGGGGTATACGTAATGTTTATAGGTTAGATCAGGGAAAGTGAAATTTTTCTTGCCAAAATTTAAGCCGCTCAGCAGCTAACAATCAAAAGACAGTGGATATGGAGATAGCTGCTGAAAGAGGCTTGAACTCTGGTTAGGTAAAAATGCAATGCTTTAGCCAAAAATTACATAATAGCCATAATAGCCCTCTATTTTATGCCATGTGGATGTTGCCTGTCCTCAATTGCAGATCCTTTAAAACACTAAAACATTTTTAGCAACCTCACTATTGCCTCCAAATGATGCAGGACAATTCTGTATTTTGTCAACTGTGTTTTAAATAAACGCTGATTGGCCAGTAGCCAGGCAGGAAGTATAGATGGGACAACCAGACAGGAAGTAGAGGCGGGGCAATGAGAACAGGAGAATTCTAGGAAGGAGGAAGCCCATTCCTTCACCGTCCTGTCCAGACAGTGAAGAGGCAGAATGTGACCTGCCCCAATGAAAAAGGTACTAAGCCATGTGGCTAACATATAATAGAGTAATGGGCTAATGTAAGTTATAAGAGCTAATACAAAGCCTGAGTTAATGGACCAATCAGTTTATAACTTATGGAGACTTCTGTGTGATTCTTTGGGACTTAACGACTGTGGGAACTGGGCAGGACAGAAACCCCAACAAGCAGGCCCTCATGTTACATCCAAAAATCTCACATGTTCCCTTTACTATGCACAGTATTCTATGGGAAAGTGGAACACACATGGTTTTAAGAAATGAAAAATCTTCCTTTCCTTAGACCTATGCAAAATATCATAACCAAAATTCAATGGCATGCTCATTTATTTATTAATTTTTATAAGTATATTTTTAGTCTAGACTCTTCCTATGAGAATTGATATCTATAATGGCAAATTAGACAGATTTATTGCCCTTATTCAAATCCACTTGCCGTACAAATGTCTAATAAACCTTGTCTCCCATTTTCCAGGCAGTAACTCCTGTTATAAAAAGTAGCTTCAACCAATAAGTATTGTATAAGAACACCTGATATTTTTGTTCTAACGTGTAATATAGTTCCCAAGCTCAGCATTAATATAGTTACTGATCCTTCTCCTTTACTGAATTTGGCTAACAATTAACTTCTCCTTATTTGAAATTCTAAAGCACAATTGCCCCTGCAGAGCTCATTAGGACTCTTGCTCAAGTTACATGCATTATTGTTCATAGTTGGCATATTTCTAACATTACAAGTATGTCTTATTAAGCAGAATTTTGCTGAATGAAGCAACCCTCACTTATAAAATAAAAAAGGAGATACTATTGAATTCTCGAAATGTAAGCTGCATGCAGCTTATGAAAATCTGAGACTAGTTTACAAAAGTGACCATAATTTTGAACTCTTAGAGAAAGTATACTTTGAAATAGTTCAATTTTTTCCCAACTACAAGCATTTAAATTGCAATAAAAATATACTTATGTAATGCCATTTGTCAGGACAACTACTGGTTTGCAGTTCCCTTTAAACGAGTAAAATAAATGAAACCAGAAAGGGAAAATTAACCTTTAATGATAACAATCAGAAGAGTGACTGTTCTAGCGCCACAGGACTGGGTTAGAAGTGGACATGATAGACCATTCTAGGATGACATAAAGGTTTTTATATCTTTGTTGGTTGGGAAATTGTGTGTATACACTTTTCAAAACTTGTCTGGTAATTCAGTGAAGATCTGTGTATTGTACTGTATTGAAATTTGACATCATCTTAAAAAGAATCATACTAAGTAGAAAAAATAAATACTTGGGGTGGAAATTGTAAACAAAAATTACTCTGCAACAATGAAAAATTCAGATATTCAAGGAAAATCTATGAAGATGTTCAAGGAGATTGAGCATCCACTAGTAGCCTTGAAGAATTATAATTAATCAGAGAATAAAACTGCTAGAGGAGGATCAGAAAAATAGGTGCCTTTGGGGAAAGTGTTATAAAGCTGTTTCCTCCGAGATTAAAACCTTCCATCTAGGAGGGAAGCTCAGTAAGACACAGGGTGTTTACAGGAAGATAAAACAACAAAGTATCCTAAAAGGAGGTAAAACATTCCAATTTACATTGAAACTTGTTAAGCTCAGGAAGTAAGCAATTCAAAATATTTTTAGAAAATCCCTGAAACTAACCAGAATCACTAGGTTCCTCCCTCCATAAGCATATTAAAGAAGACTGCCAAAAATCATTCTCAGAAAACTCTAGCTGTATAGAAAAGGCTCAGACAAAGCAAACTGCCTAAAAGAGGCTCAGACCAGTAAAACTTTCTAGAAGAAACAGATATTAACCAAGCTGACTGGAAGAAGCAGAAACCAGCTGAGCTGCCTGGTAGAGCTCAAATGAACTAAACTCCATAAAATGGACACCCTCTAGTCCATTGAGCTACCTGCAAGTTGTGTAGTATACTCTAGGATTCCAGCTTTTGTGAGCTGCCATCCATTCAGAGGTAGTATTTGATGATGCAGCTGGCTAAGTAATTTTTCCTGTGTAAGTAAGCCTTGATCTACACTCCATTAAGTAGCCCCAATAAAACAACAAAGTAACAACTGTTGTTGGGGTGTTGTCACTTCCCTATCTCGAGTGAGTAGATGTTTGTTCATGTCTCTCCAGGAATAGTGTCACACAACAGTAAATAGTTGTGATAAAAAGTTCAAATACTCAAACTGTGTTGTCATGTAGTTTATCATTAAAAAAATGTTTGAGGAAGCATGGAAGATTTTCAAATGAAATTCTCTCTCTCTCTCTCTCTCACACACACACACACACACACACAGAGAGAGAGAGAGAGAGAGAGAGAGAGAGAGAGAGAGAGAGAGAGAGAGAGAGAGAGAGAGAGAGAGTTTGCAGCAATGTAAACAACAGATTAAAGGAAGGTCAGAGGGGAAAAGCTTGTAAATCCTTTTGAAAGCTATCTGCTAATCTAGGCATAGAGACACAGAAATGCTGGGCAATGGTAGAAAGCATCATTAAGGGAAATATTTTAACAGAATTTGATACCTGTAGAAGAGAAGGTTTTGAGAGTACAAGTTTTGGATGATATTTATATTTCTGGCCTGGGCAATGGTAGAATAATTATGTTGAAATATAGAATGTTAGAGGAGCAATATGAAATACCCTCAGCCTCCACTGTGTTTTAGGTTCCTAAAGATACCAAATAAAATAGGCACATGCACATAGACTAACACACACACACACACACACACACACACACACACAAGCCAGGCAAGATGGAATGCCCTTGGAATCCTCACAATGGGGAGGTGGAGTCAGGTAGAACCCTGAGATTCACTATCCAGCAATCCTAGCCTACTTGAAAAGTTACAATTTAAAAACACAGAAAATAGTATAGGCCTAGTGATAATGCTTCTATAACTGAAGGTATACCATTGAATGATAGTGGAAGCTGAGTTTCTATGTTTTCTCTTTTTTACTTTCTATCCATTAAGAGAGTGGTTTTAATCTTCCATTCATTCATGTCATGAATTATTGCTTCAGCACAAGCCCAAAGCACCAACCATGGCCTTTACTTTCTAAAACTTAGTCAATGTAAATCTTCATTGTTTTATCTTAAATCTTTTCTTGTTATAATTTGATCATCTTCGGTATTTTTGCAGCAACAGAAAGCTAACCTATGGGGGCAGTAATCCTAAATGATAAATATTCTGGGCAGATCTATAGATATGGTCATTTTATGTATATCTTACTGTCTGTTGATAAAAGCAGGCACTATACTTGACCAGCCAAAGGGCTTAGAAGTGATGACTATAATCTATTGGATATCACTAACTGTGTGTTTTGTATATGTGTTTGTTGTACACACACGTGTGTGTACATGTATGGGATGGCTACAACACAATCTTCTGCAATGAATTATATGGTAACCCTGTTATAAAATGTGACATTTTGGGGCTCAAGATAATCTAGAGATAAGATTTTTGTTATCAATACACAACGTTAAAGGATGAGTTCATTCTGACAGAGAGTAGGAAATGACAACATAAAGAAAAAGGTAGAAGATAGCGACGAGAGAGAGAGAGAGAGAGAGAGAGAGAGAGAGAGAATGAGAATACCTAGATAGAAAAGACTAATAAAGAATATTATTTTAGAAATCAATGGAATGCTTGCCCAAGAAATTACAGAACTTGAGAAGAAAATAACTTTGTACTTAATGCAGAGAGAGCCAGTGTGTACTACAAGAGTACCATATAGAAAACTACTCAATAACTTTCTCATAATGATTTGAAATAAGCAACTTCTATTTCTTTCTTTTTTTTTTTTTTTTTTTTTTGGTTTTTCGAGACAGGGTTTCTCTGCAGCTTTTTTAGAGCCTGTCCTGGAACTAGCTCTTGTAGACCAGGCTGGCCTCGAACTCACAGAGATCCGCCTGCCTCTGCCTCCCGAGTGCTGGGATTAAAGGCGTGCGCCACCACCGCCCGGCTGCAACTTCTATTTCTAAACCAAAAATTCTTGCAGAAGGTACCTTAGTTACTTAAAGACTGCTAAAACAAAAATTCCATAGACTAGGTATGTTGTACAAAATAACTTCATTCTTCACACTTTTGAAAGCTGTAAAGTACAGATCAAGGTATACAGTTATTCTCTTCCTATTAGGGCACTGTTACTGATCTGCAAATGGAAAGCTTCTTCCTGTATCACCACATGTCAGATGGAGGGAGGGAAAGAGGGAGAGAAAGGAGAAGAAATATGAATGTATTATCTCTAGTGACTATTTATTTTTGATCTAGTGATAGATGATAGTGATATTTTGATCTAGTGGAGAGATGGCTCAGTGGTTAAGAGTATTGGTTGCATACTGTGGGACAATGGTCTTGTACCCAGTAAAGATTTGTCACTTGTATTGGTTCAATAAAACACTGATTGGCCAGTAGCAGGCAGGAAGTATAGGCAGGATGACCAGAATAGGAGAATTCTGGTTAGAGGAAAGACTCAGTCTCTAGTCATCACCCAGGTGCACAGGAAGCAAGGTGAGAATGCCTCACTGATAAAGGTACCAAGCCACATGGTTAATACAGACAAGAATTATGGGTTAATTTAAGATGTAAGAATTAGCTAAAAATATGCCTAAGGTATTGGTCAAACGGTGTTGTAATTAATATAGTGTCTGTGTTATTATTCTGGTCTGGGCATTTGGGAAACAAATGAACAGTTTTCTCTTACAAATGGTGCCAACGTGGGAAACTACATCCACATAAAACCTGAGAGAGCTTGGAAAATAATTCTAGACACAAAAGAACAGACTTAAGCACAACTTCTTGGTAGCAGTATATTCTCAGGTGGGCTCTGTTTGCTAGAGGCAAGCAGCACATCTCATTTAAGAGAGGCTTCCTGTCTCAACTTTAGCTGCAAAAACATAGCAGCTCTTTTAAGAGGCCCTGCCACCAAACACTTAAATGGTGTTTATGAATAGCAGACAAGAACATGCTTCTTAGTGGTGGCAGGGAACTTGAAACTCCATAGAGTTGTGGCAATAAACATGGCCACCACCGGTACCTCTGCCATGAAGCTAGACTCTCAGAAAGCCAAGGAATAGGGCAGATCCAGCCTTCAAAGTAACAGTTTTAATCGTAGCCATATTACTTAGAAAATTAAAGATTCATGTGGTCAAAAAGATAGATATACAGTCAGTTTAGATTCAGATTAAAAAACATCTAAACAGTTTACAGTGTGTTTAAAAATATATGTAGGCTTGGGAGAGAAAAGAAAAAGGGTAAAGTCCTTTAAAAAAAGAAAGAGAGTAGTTGGGTATGGTGGTGTACACCTTTAATCCCAGCACTTGGGAGGCAGCTCAGGTGGATCTCTGTGAGTTCAATGACAGCCAAAGACACACAGAGAAACGCTGTCTCAAAAAAAAGTTAAAAAGAAATAGAGTTTAAAATAAAGCCATGTAAAGATAGAAAACACACAGAGAATCTGGATACTGTATGTTATTGTGTTGTCTTTGAATTGCTTGATGGCAAAGGAAGGAACAACAGTTGCTAAAAGACATTTGATTATAAATGCTGCTGGATTAATCATATATATATATAGATATATATATATAATCATCCCTTGGCTTCAAAATTTAAGTCAAAAGATATATTACTTAGGAGAAGAGGTTTTGTTTTTGTTTCCCCAGGAAATGAGGGCCTGTGGATTAATTCTGGGTTAAGAAAAATCAGGTTTGATCAAGGAAAACCCTCTGAAAATTTTTCTATAGGAGCAGATGGCTCAGATGATCCAACATTTCAGAGGACCTCTTTTGGAGTTTCCTCTGAGTTCTATATCCAGAACAACCTCAAGACTGCTGGCTGAGATGATCAAGCCTCACAGAATATTCCAGTCAGGACTTGACCATAATCCTAAATTTTTTTAGGTCCCCAGATTATCAGTGCCCCCAATCAGTAGGAAGTAGCCTAGAAAACTATGCCCACATTCCCCAAAAGTGGATTATGGATGTTTGTTTTTGTTTAGAATGTTGGTTACAAGTTGTTATGGATAACGGACAGGAAAAAAGCTAACCAAAAGGAGATTAGATTTAGAGTTCTTGTTTTGAAAAGAAAAAAAAAAACAAAACAGAAGTACTGTGGGACAATGGTCTTATATCCAGTAAAGATTTGTCACTTGTATTGGTTTAATAAAACACTGATTGGCCAGTAGACAGGCAGGGAGTATAGGCAAGGCAGCCAGAATAGATTCTGGTTAGAGGAAAGGCTCAGTCTGCAGTCATCACCAAAACACAGAGAAGCAATATGAGAATACCTCACTGATAAAGGTACCAAGCCACGTGGCTAACACAGATATGAATTATAGGCTAAGATGTAAGAGTTAGCTAAAAATATACCTAAGCTATTGGCCAAACAGTGTTGTAATTAATATAGTTTTGTGTTATTATTCTGGTCTGGGCAGCCACGAAACTAATGAACAGTCTCTGCTTACAGCTGCAGAACATGGAAACAACCTAGATGCCTATTACCTGAAGAATAGATAAAGAAAATGGTACATTTACAGAATGAAATACTACTTAGCAGCAAAAAAAAAAACAATGATATAATGAACTTTGCAGGCAAATGTTTGGACATAGAAAAAAATCACCCTGATTATTTTTCTGGGTAACTAGACCCAGAAAGATAAACATGGTATGTATTACCTCATAAGTGGATATTAGATGTAAAGCAAGGGATAACAAGACTACAGTCCACAGTCCCAGAGAAGCTAGGTAACAAGGAAGAACCTAAGAGGGACACATGAATCACCCTAAGATGGGGAAATAGATAAGATCCCCTAGATAAACTGGAGGGATATAGGGGAGGGGATGGGGGATGAGAACATGAGGGATCTGGATGGTCGAGTTGGGGGAGGAACGGAGAGGGAAAACAAGGAAAGAGGTGTTTTGATAGAGGGAGACATTGTGGGGCTAGGGAGAAACCTGGTGCTAGTAAAATTCCCAGGAATCCACAAGGATGACCCCAGCTAAGACTCCTAGCAATAGTGGAGAGGGTGCCTTAACTGGTCTTCTCTTGTAATCAGATTGGTGACTACCCTAATTGTCATCCTAGAGCCTTCATCTATTAACTGATGGAAACAGATGCAGTGACCCACAGCCAAGCACTGGTCCAAGCTCCAGGAGTCCAGTGGAAGAGAGGGAGGAGTGACTGTAGGAGCAAGGGAGTTCAAGATCATGATTAAGAAGAGGGACCCCACAGAGACAGCTGACTTGAGCTAGCCAGAGCTCACTGACTCTGGACCAACAGCCATGGAGCCTGCATGGGACTGAACTGGCCCTTCTGAATGTGGGTGACAGTTGTGTGGCTTGGTTTGTTTGTGAGGTCACTGGCAGTGGGACCAGGATTTATCCCTGGTACATGAACTCACTTTTTGGAGCCCATTCTCTATGGTGGTATACCCTGTTCAACCTTCATGCAGAGGGGAGGGGTTTGGTCCTGCCTCGACTAGATGTGCCAGCTTTGTTGATTCCCCACGGCAGGCTTTACCATTTATGAGGAGTGGATGGAGAAGTGGGGGAGCTGGTGGAGGGGAAGGAGGGGGAACTGTGGTTGGTACGTAAAATGAATAAAAAAATTAAAATTGAAAAAGAGTATTGCCTGCTCTTCCAGAGGACCTGAGTTTAATTCTCAAAACCTACATGATGGCTCATAACTGTCCTTAATTTCAGTTCAGAGATCTGATGACCTTTTCTGGTCTCTGTGGTTGTTAGTATGTGTATAGTACACATACATATAGGCAAAACAGTCATACACATAACATGAAAAGGAATATAGCCTCATGTACATTAAACATGCACTCTACCATCTTCATGTCCTTTTTCATGATTTCATAATTTCATAATGAGCGATTCAGCATTATGAACTAATGTTTTCTCAAAGGGGCTCTTACTAATGCAATTACTTTGAGACCTAGGTTTCAACACATGGACTTTGAGGAGATACAAACATTCAGTCCACAGTAGTAGCCCAGCTTTAAAATATGTGAGTTTTTTTTATAAGCTACAACTTTCATTTCAGGAGCTATGATACAAATCAATTCTTTCTGAAACAGAGCACACATTATAGCTCTAACAATATTATATACTCGGTGTGATTCTTCTCCCTTGCCTCAAATGATATACAAGGAGATGTTTCTTTGTCCATAATTCCCTCAAATACTGTCTTCTTTTAGATTTTACTGCTTTCTATCATCCTTGAGTATAGAGAATTCAATTTGAAAAGTATCGCCCTTCCTACTGTTTATATGTATCTAACAACTAGAATTACTTCCCCCTATCATTCTTCCATTTTTTTGTCATTTCCACTGCATCTTACACGAAACAAGAACCAAAATCTTCCACAAAGAAGATGCTAATATCTCAGTGAATCTAGTAGTTAACTATTTACTTTCCATCAGTAAATGCATACATTCCTAATGATTGGCACGAAATCTATGAAACATAGTATAATGGTAGAAATCTTCCCCACCCCCTTTCCATAGTGAAACAATTACAGGGTAAAAAATAAATACTTACTTGTCAGATTTATTTATACAAACCCAAACAATCCCCTGTACAATAATTTATATATACTTCTTAAGAGTTTGGAACTAATCCAAATGAAAATTGGTATTATACGATCTCAACTTAAGTGATATTTATCTTAAAAATCCATAGTTCGTCTATGTTGATGATATTAAAAACAGAAAAGATAAATAAGGGAAAGAAAATAATCAAACTTTCTACTTCTAAGATTAAATATATTGAGAAGACTTTCTGGCAGACCAAAGGGTTAAAACCTGATGTTCTGTAGCTTCTTAAAAACTGCCAGCTCCCTTCCCTTTTAGTTTTATACCAAAGGGAAGTATTCTGATAGAATGAGAATAATCTGGTTGATTTATCAGGTTCATATATAAGGTCCAAAGTAAATGAGAGGACTGGCATACTTGGAAATGAGAGCACTGATGAACCTGAGACAATGAGGGCAGAGCCCACTCACATCTCTGACTGGCTCATAACATGACCTCTGCAATACACCTATCTACTGTTTTCATAGATTCTAAGTCAATTCTTTCCTCCATTGGTAGGTCAATTTTCACTTGGTTCAACAAAATGACCATCTAACTCCATGTCACTTAACATAATTCTAGACAACTTTATGTCATTGTAGACTGAATTCCAACTCCTGGTTTCTTCATAAACAGATTTTGCAAGTAAGTGGTTAAAATAAAACAAGAAATGGTATTTGGAGTCCATTCGAGGCTGTAGCAAATCTTGAACACCAACAGAAAATATCTGATTCTATCTAATCTGTAACAGTGAGCTACATCTAGCTTTGAACTATTGCCTTATGTTACACAAGACTGATATCCTTCCAAATATATCAGAAAGGATTAAAAAAGAATGGGTAACAGCTTAAACATTCAGAGACTGGATTTAAATTTGTGTTCATTAAATATAGTTGGCCTTATTTTTATAAATTTTTATTTCCCTCTTTTCTCTAGTACTTTAGCTTGGTTTTTGTTTCATTAGGATTATTGAAGGTTTATGAAGGTGGTTTTCATAATAGCTACACAAGGTTTTTTGTTTGGTTTTGGATTTTGTTTTAATTTTTGACACCAAACTTAGGGTAATTTCATCCATTATTAATTAATTTAGAGAAGATTTTCTGCCTTAAATTCTCAACCATGAAATTAATTGATAAAGTTATAAACCTCAGCTAAACCTTCAATCTTCTAAGTAATCAATATGATTGGAATGTGTTGGAAATAACTAACTTGTAAAGCAGGAGAATATTTTGAACATTGATAAGTTTTTTTCCTCCTTATAAATTCCCTTTATCCCATTATTCTGAGTCTTACTATTCAATATCCTTAAGGAAAAGATAAATTAACTATCAAAGTTAAATAATTTCCTCATAGAAACAAAAATAAATAGCAGACATATTTCTGAAAATGATGGTTTCAATAAAAGAAGCCACAATAGATAGAAAAATTGTTTCCCCTGCTTTTTTATTACAAAGACATCTCATACATATTAATATCAGACATTTAACAGGCTTAGATTTGAATAGTAAATAAAAAACTGAGGGGTTTTGTAAGCAGATAGGCATGAGAAGTTAAAAATTTATTAATGTAACTAGTTTCTCACTGCTTTGGAATGTAGCAATAATTAAAACATGCTTAAGTCTCTCTCTCTCAGAGATACTAAGTATTAGAGTACAAAAACATGAGATAACCCTGTAAAATCTTTAAACTGGTATATGGCAATAAATGGGTGCTTAATAAAGATAATCCAGTAGAAGATCAAAATTAGAATATAGAATGGAAACTTTAACATATCATGTATTGGGACAAGGAAAACACAAAGTTCAAAGTCATCATGATCAAAGGACAACATACGAAATTCAGATACCTCATGGTGGAATCAAGCAACAAGAATGACATCCAACATCCAGAGGGATGAAAGATCTTCAGAGAAGGTGATCAAAGACCAAGCCCTATACAACACCCTGATTCCTTTCACTGTTGTCACTGTAGCAACCTGATACCAAAATAATTACCCCTAATCCACAGATCCCTATCAAAAGACAGCATCTATTCTCTATTCTCTCAACCTGTGGAACTGATCTAGTCTTGCAGCAACTTTGGCCAACAGAATGACACAAAACACAGTGGTAGGTCACCAGCTCTGAATTTGGAACTTGTTTTCATAGCTTTTATTTATTTTTTAAGAATGTTATTATTCTTTACACAAACATTAGATAGCTTCTAAAAAAGAAAAATGAAAATTAACTAAAGAATATAGAGAGGAGCACACAGATTATAATATCATCAAGAATGTTACTGATTTCTTCAACACTTTGATGGACATGATCAAGTGTAGAGGTTGCAAAAAAAGCCTTTAGGGCTCAATGGTGGTAGGTATTTTTAGCATATGTAAAGTGTTGGATCTAGTTCTCAGTACTACTAAAAAAATCAGTATGCACATTTGTCATTGTTTATTTAAAAATATTAAAGTACCTCTTATCCTCAACTAAAAACTTACATAAAAGAAATAGAACTAGAGGCCACAGGGACTTATTAGCTTTCAAATGGCACCCCCCAATGTTAGAAGTTAAAAGCATATCAGTTAATAAAACTCTGAACCAAATCAGAAATGATGATTCAAAACAAACAAATGGCAGGATAACAATAGATAAAATTTGGAATTTATCTCTAAATAATATAGTTGTAACATTTACTAAATATTTATAAAAATGACTCTTCCTTTAATCTACAGACTTTGGGGTGGTTTGTTACTAGTCAACTGATAAGCAGAAGAGAAGTCTAAAACTGCCCTCTCCATGTTGTCATGGGTAACATAACCTTCTCTTCTGGTCAGAAAGGAAGCTGGAAAACAAGTAACAACAAAAGCAATAGCATTTTAGCCCATATATGACTAGGTACTTTGAAATTATAGTGAAATTGTAAGTTCAATTACTCAGTTCAGTGCACTGAATTGAATTAAATTTACCTTATTGAGTTTATAAAGTTACAAATTCAATTCAATAGATGCATTTCAAAAGTCAATAGCTACATGTGGCACAAGCCCTCCCTGTTACATTCTGTAGACAGAGGGGAAAGTCTCTACTGAGCGTTACTGCTTTACTGCTATAATGTTAACTATAAATATCTGTATCTTTAAACATCTTTTCAATTAAACTTTAATAATAGAAAACCTTACCTTGTTTTACAATTACTAATTTCAAAACAGAATATAATATCAATGCTAGATTAGATTGATAATTACATTGGTAGGCACCTTATCATTTTGTTCAGTTAAGGTGTTGCCATTAATGGAAGTTGAAACATCAATATCTAAGCCAGTGCATCTTATTCTTGCACTTTGAGATTAATACAAGAATTGTTTTGTTAGTTAAATATATATATAAAATATGGATGTGGGATCCCCTCTGTATGCTGTGAATATGTTTTATTACCATTGGTTAATAAAGAAGCTCTTCACACTGCTTTCCAAAGTGGTTGCACAAGTTTGCATTCCCACCAGCAATGGATGAGTGTACCCCTTACCCCACAACCTCTCCAGCAAAGGTTATTATTGGTGTTTTGGATTTTAGCCAATCTGACAGGTGTAAGATGATATCTCAAAGTTGTTTTGATTTGCATTTCCCTGATAGCTAGGGAGGTTGAGCATGACCTTAAGTGTCTTTTGGCCATTCGAACTTCTTCTGTTGAGAATTCTCTGTTCAGTTCAGCGCCCCATTTTTTAATTGGGTTAATTGGCATTTTACCGTCTAGTCTCTTGAGTTCCTTATATATTTTAGAGATCAGACCTTTGTCAGTTGCAGGGTTGGTGAAGATCTTTTCCCAGTCAGTAGGCTGCCTTTGTGTCTTAGTGACAATGTCCTTTGCTTTACAGAAGCTGCTCAACTTCAGGAGGTCCCATTTATTCAATGTTGCCCTTAAAGTCTGTGCAGCTGGGGTTATGCGTAGGAAACGGTCTCCTGTGCCCATTTGTTGTAGAGTACTTCCCACTTTCTCCTCTATCAAGCTCAATGTGTTCAACTTAATATTGAGGTCTTTAATCCATTTGGACTTGAGTTTTGTGCATGGTGATAGATATGGATCTACTTTCATTCTTCTACAGGTTGACATCCAGTTCTGCCAGCACCATTTGTTGAAGATGCCCTCTTTCTTCCATTGTGTACTTTTGGCTCCTTTATCAAAAATCAGGTGTTCATAGGTTTGTGGTTTAAGATCCGGGTCTTCTATACGATTCCATTGGTCAACTTCTCTGTTTTTATGCCAATACCAAGCTGTTTTCAATACTGTAGCTTTGTAATAGAGTTTGAAGTCAGGGATGGTAATGCCTCCAGAAGAACCTTTATTATATAAGATTTTTTTTGGCTATCCTGGGTTTCTTGTTTTTCCATATAAAGTTGATTATTGTCCTCTCAATCTCTGTGAAGAATTTTAATGGGACCTTGATTGGGATTGCATTGAATCTATAGATTGCTTTTGGTAGAATTGCCATTTTTACTATGTTGATCCTCCCAATCCACGAGCAGGGGAGATCCTTCCATTTTCTGGTATCCTCTTCAATTTCTTTCTTCAAAGACTTAAAGTTCTTATCAAATAAATGGAAAGCAGTGTGGCGGTTTCTCAGGAAATTCGGGATCAACCTACCCCAGGACCCAGCAATTCCACTATTGGGAATCTACCCAAGAGATGCCCAATCATACAACAAAAGCATATGCTCATCTCTGTTCATAGCAGCATTATTTGTAATAGCCAGATCCTGGAAACAACCTAGATGCCCTTCAGTGGAAGAATGGATGAAGAAACTGTGGAATATATACATGCTAGAATACTACTCAGCGGTAAAAAACAATGACATCTTGAATTTTGCAGGCAAATGGATGGAAATAGAAAACACTATTCTGAGTGAGGTAACCCAGACCCAAAAAGATGAACATGGGATGTACTCACTCATAATCGGTTTCTAGCCATAATTAAAGAACATCGAGCCTATAAATTTGGGATCCTTGAGAAGATAATAAGAAGGTGAACTCCCAAAAAAAGATATAGTAATCCTCCTGGATATTGGAAGTAGACACGATCGCCAGGCAAAATTGGGAACTTGAGGGTTGGGCAAGACTGGGCCAAGGGAAGATGGGGAGAGAAAAGTGTGAAGGGGAGAACGGGGGGAGCTCGGAGGAATGGAGTGCCTGGGATATAGGAAGGGTGGATATGGGAGCAGGGAAGCATATATCTTAATTTAAGGAGCTACCTGAGGGTTGTCAAGAGACTTGACCCTAGAGGGGTTCCCAGGTTTCCAGGGAGACGCCCCCAGTTAGTTCTTTGGGCAGCTGAGGAAAGGGAGCCTGAAAAGGCCAGTTCCTACAGCCATACTGATGAATTTCTTGAATATCACCATAGAACCTCCACCTGACGATAGATGAAGAAAATGACAGAGCCCCACATTGGAGCACCGGACTGAGCTCCCAAGGTCCTGATGAGGAGCAGAAGGAGAGAGAACATGAGAAAGAAAGTCAGGACCGTGAGGGAACCTCCATCTGGCGACAGATGGGGAAGGTGACTGAGCCCCACATTGGAGCACTGGACTGAGCTCCCAAGGTCCTGATGAGGAGCAGAAGGAGCAAGAACATGAGGGAGAAAGTCAGGAACGAGAGGGGTGCGTTCACTCATGGAGACGGTGGGACAGAACTAATGGGAGATCACCAACTCCAGTTGGAATGGGACTGATGGATCATGTGACCAAACCCGTCTCTCTGAATGTGGCCAACAGCGGGGGCTGACTGAGAAGCAAAGGACAATGGCTCTGGGCTCTGATTCTTCTGCATGGACGGGCTCTGTGGGAGCCTTCTCAGCTTGGTTGATCACCTTCCTGGACCTGGGGGGAGTTGGGAGGACCTTGGTCTTAGCATAGAGTGGGGAACCCTGATGGCTCCTTGGCCTTGAGAGGGAGGGAGGGGAGGTATGGGTGGAGGGGAGGGGAGGGAAGGGGGAGGAGGAGGGAAGGAGATGGAAATTTTTAAATATAAAAAAAACCATGAGAAAAAAAAAGAAAAAAAAGAAAAATGTGCTGCTAACACTAAAAAAAAAAATAAAAATAAAATTAGAATTCAACAACAATGCTACCCCCAGAAAGCCTACAAACTCATGGAAACTGAACAGTCAACTACTGAATCACTCCCGGGTAAAGAAAGAAATAAAGAAAGAAATTAAAGTCTTCCTTGAATTTAATGAAAATAAAGACACAACATACTCAAACCTATGGGACACTATGAAAGCAGTGCTAAGAGGAAAGTTCATAGCACTAAGTGCCCACTTAAAGAAAACAGAGAAAACACATATTGGAGACTTAACAGCACACCTGAAAGCTCTAGAAAAAAAAGAAGCAGACTCATATAGGAGGAGTAGAAGACTGGAAATAATCAAACTGAGGGCTGAAATCAACAAAATAAAAACACAGAAAACAATCCAAAGAATCAATGAAACAAAAAGCTGGTTCTTGGAGAAAATCAACAAGATTGACAAACCCCTATCCAAACTAATCAAACGGCAGAGAGAGAACATGCAAATTAATAAGATCAGAAATGAAAAGGGGGACATAACCACAGACACAGAGGAAATTGAGAGAATCATTAGATCTTACTACAAAAGCCTGTATGCCACAAAATTGGAAAATGTAAAAGAAATGGACATTTTTTTAGATAAGTACCATATACCAATGTTGAACCAGGACCAGGTGAACAATCTAAATAGACCTGTTAGTCACGAATAATTAGAAATTGTTATCAAAAACCTCCCTACCAAAAAAAGCCCAGGACCAGATGTTTTTAATGCAGAATTCTACCAAAACTTCCAAGAAAAGCTGATACCTATACTCCTTAATGTATTTCACAATATATAAACAAAAGAGTCATTGCCAAATTCCTTTTATGAAGCTATAATTACCCTGTTACCAAAACCACACTAAGACTCAACCAAGAAAGAAAATTACAGGCCAATCTCACTCATGAACATCGACGCAAAAATTCTCAATAAAATACTGGCAAACCAAATCAAAGAACACATTAGAAAAATTATCCATTACGATCAAATAGGCTTCATCCCAGAAATGCAGGACTGGTTCAACATACGAAAATCTATCAATGTAATCCATCATATAAATAAACTGAAAGAAAAAAACCATATGATCATTTCATTAGATGCTGAAAAAGCATTTGACAAAATTCAACACTCCTTTATGATAAAGGTCTTGGAGAGATTAGGGATACAAGGGTTATACCTAAATATAATAAAACCTATTTACAGCAAGCTGACAGCTAACATCAAATTAAATGGAGAGAAACCCAAAGCCATCCCACTAAATTCAGGAACACGACAAGGCTGTCCACTCTCTCCATATCACTTCAATAGAGTGCTTGAAGTTCTAGCAATAGCAATAAGACAGCATAAGGAGATAAAGGGGATTCGAATTGGAAAGGAAGAAATCAAACTTTCGTTATTTGCAGATGATATGATAGTGTACGTAAGAGACCCCAAAAACTCCACAAAAGAACTCCTACAGCTGATAAACACCTTTAGTAACATGGCAGGATATAAAATCAACTCCAAAAAAATCAGTTGCCCTCCTATACACAAAGGATAAGGAAGCAGAGAAGAAAATCAGAGAAGCATCACCTTTCACGATAGCCACAAATAGCATAAAATATCTTGGGGTAACTATAACCAAAGAAGTGAAAGATCTATTTGACAAGAACTTTAAGTCTTTGAAGAAAGAAAATGAAGAGGATACCAGAAAATGGAAGGATCTCCCTTGCTCTTGGATTGGGAGGACCAACATAGAAAAAATCCAAAACAATCCTGTACAATAAAGGAACTTCCGGAGGCATCACCATCCCTGACTTCAAACTCTATTACAGAGCTACAGTATTGAAAACAGCTTGGTATTGGCATAAAAACAGAGAAGTCGACTTATGGAATCAAATAGAAGAACCAGATTTTAACCCACAAACCTATGAACACCTGATTTTTGATAAAGGAGCTTAAAGTACACAATGGAAGAAAGAAAGCATCTTCAACAAGTGGTGCTGGCATAACTGGATGTCAACCTATAGAAGAATGAAAATAGATCCATATCTATCACCATGCACAAAACTCAAGTCCAAATGGATTAAAGACCTCAATATTAATCTGAACACACTGAACCTGATAGAAAAGAAAGTGGGAGGTATACTACAACATATGGGTTCAGGAGACCGCTTCCTATGTATAACCCCAGCAGCACAGACATTAAGGGCAACATTGAATAAATGGGACCTCCTGAAACTGAGAAGC
Organism: Arvicola amphibius; assembly: GCF_903992535.2. Lineage (NCBI taxonomy): Eukaryota > Metazoa > Chordata > Mammalia > Rodentia > Cricetidae > Arvicola > Arvicola amphibius. Next base: position 50,190,502 of record NC_052065.1, read on the forward strand.
TTCTGTAAAGGGAAGGAGGGAAGGAGATGGAAATTTTTAAATATAAAAAAAATAAACCATTTGAAAGAAAAAAAATAAACCATGAGGAGAAAAAAAAAGAAAAAAGAAAAAAAATAAAGAAGCTCTTCTAACCAATGGCTTAGCAGAGTAAAACCAGGCAAGAAATCAGAAAAGAGACCAAGAGAGTAAGCAGAGTAAGAAGACATCATCTAACTGCTGAAGGAGTAAGATGTCAGCATCAGTAAACCACAGCCTAATGGCAATACACAGATTAATAGAAATGGACTAATTTAAGAGCTAGCTAGAAATATGTCTGAGTCATTGGCTGAACGCTGTTGTAACTTACATAGTTTCTGTGTGATTATTTGGGTCTGAGCGGCCAGGAAACAAACAAGCATTCTCCTACTACAAAATATATTACATTAGACTTGAAGCTTCTACCAGTGAATCTTCTAATTTTTATAATATTGGTCAGAAAACAAGCAGAAACAAATGGTCATCTTGCTGCAGTAATCTTAAGAAGAAGCTAAAGTTATAAAGAAAATTTGGAATCTCCAGATGAACCGTTAAGTACCAATGGAAAGAGAATGCTTTGGTAACACATGAAGAATAAGGCACCATACCATGGATTTCAATTCTTCTGGTGGGATCAAAGTTTTTTTTCTTGGTAAATATTTTGTAATATTTTAGTAATAATTTCTCTTATAAATTAAAAGAATAATGTTCTAAATCTAAAAATGACAAAGTTACATAATTATAAGTCCTTGGACAGCAGGAACTATAAATGGTCTAGAGTATGATTTTTACACAAAGTAGAATTGTTTAAAATCAATCTATCAAAACAAACATGTCACTAATACATAAAATGGCAGTATAATAATGTCTATTTAAGATATATAATATGTTTATTTTAGCTAAGCATAGTTCTCAAAAGAGGCTGTGTGTTTAATCTCACTGTGCTTATATATATATTCAACAAAAAATAGAAAAATCCCATAGTAGAGGATAGGAATAGAACCCTTTCAACTTTTAATATGGGAAGGGCATGAAGAGGACTTATAGCAAAGTAATAAATTTGATTAAAATTTTAGAAATAGAATTTAGGAATAAAGGTTAAATGATTTGACATTATCAAAAATTAATAGGACAGGAGGTATTTTAGTAATTATCTCTAAAACATGAAGGCTTGTGTCAAAAGAAATGAGCATCTATTTCTGACTTACAGAATAAAAAGAAACACTGAAATAAACACAGAATTACTATCTTCTGGTGGAATGCTGTGATGCATTCTGCTATAGGCTTACAAAACACGACTCCTGGGTTATAGATGAAAATATTTTAAAGTTGCATAAAGTTCACTATCAAAATAGAAAGGCAAGAGCCTTTGTAAGAGCCCCTTCTGGCCCCACCTCAGTATGCATAACTACTTCTAACCCTAGGAAAATAAGGAAGTATCAGAATCATAAGGTAATCTCATGCAATCCAAGTATTTGCCTAGTAATCACCCTCTATTACCACAACTACCAATTTACTTTCTTTGTCATGTATGTATGAGAGAAGTTGGATGGGGAGTGTATTTGATGCTGCATATGTGTTTAAATATGGACACCAGGATGTCTTTCAAAATTGATTCCCCACCGTATTCTTTTTTTGAAACTTAATTTTTTGCTAAACCTAAATTTCTCTGTTTTCCTAGACTACCGGATCAGTGAACCCCTGGAACCTGTCTGTCTCCAAGCCTACAGTGCTGAGGTTATAAGTATGTACCCTACACTCTGTTTTATATAGGAGTAGGAGTAGGAGCAGGCTATGTCCCGCCGCCGGCTAGCTTAACTCCCAAAATAACTACATAGAAATTGTATTAATTAAATCACTGTCTGACTCATTATCTCTAGCCTCTTATTGGCTAACTCTCATATATTAGTTTAACACATCTCCATTAATGTGTATCACCACTTGACTGTGGCTTACAGGTATGAGTCTAACCAGCATCCATCTGCCACTCTTCCCTTCTTCCCAACATTCCGTTCTGTCTATTCTGCCTATCTAAGTTCTGCCCTAACAAAAGGCCAAGGCAGTTTCTTTATTAACCAATGAAAGCAACACAAATGCAGAAGGACCTCCTATACCACGTAGATATTTAGAATCCCAACTCAGGTCCCCATGCTTGTATAATAAGAATAGCCACTGAACTATGTCCCAGCCCCCACTTAACCTTTTTATTCAAGAAACGTTCATAAAGTACAGTTAAAGGAAGGAAGAATATAATATTATAGGGAAAGAAACAAATATTTTGAGTTACTATTTCCCAAAAGTTAAATACTGCATAAGTGTTGAAAGAGATAGAAAGTCATTGAAGTTAAAGAAAAAGTGATTTAAACTCAGCCACTTCTGTGTTATGAATGAATCTTTTCTAAATTCATAGTATATATGTAATCACCCAATAAAATATTGTTGAGAAGTGAGGCCTGCTTCCAGATACATGGGTCATGAAAGCTTTACCTCATAAATGGCACTACTTTAAAAATAGCATCACTATCATCACTATTAAAAGGGCTTGTAGAAGTTATCTTTCTCTCTTCCAAGCTCTTCTATCATAAGGGGAGGTACTATTCTTCCCTTCCAAATGATGCGGCACTGAGGGTATCATTACAGAAACAGAGAAACCATGATGGGGACACCCATTGAAACAGCTTACCTGAGCTAATGGGAGTTCACCAACTCCAGTCAGACAGAGAAGGAACCAGCATAGGACCAAACTAGTCCCTCTGAATGTGGGTGACAGTTGTATAGCTGGGGCAGACTGTGGGACCACTGGCAGAGGGACCAGGACGTATCCCTACTGCTTTACTAGCTCTTTTTGTCCCTTTTTTATTGATTTTATTGAGCTCTACATTTTCTCTGCTCTCCTCACTTCCTCTTCCCTCCTATTCAACCCTCTCCCATGGTCCCCATGCTCCCAATTTACTCAGGAGTTCTTGTCTTTTTCTACTTCCCATGTAGATTAGGTTCATGTATGTGTATCTTAGGGTCCTCATTGTTGTCTAGGTTCTCTGGAATTGTAAATTGTAGGTTGGTTTTCTTTGCTTTATGTCTAAAAGCCACTTACGAGTGAGTACATATGATATTTGTCCTTCTGGGTCTGGGTTACCTCACTCAACATAATGTTTTCTAGATCCATCTATTTGCCTGCATATATCAAGATATCATTACTACTACTGCTCCTGCTACTGCTACTGCTACTGCTACTATACTACTACTACTACTACTACTACTACTACTACTTTACTGTGTAGTACAGACATAAACAGAGAACTCTCAACAGAGGAGTATAAAATGGCTGAAAGACACTTAAGAAAATGCTCAACATCCTTAGTCTTCAGAGAAATTCAGAGAAATGTAAATCAAAACATCTCTGAGAATTCATCTTACACCTGTAAGAATGGCCAAGATCAAAAACACTGATGACAGCTTATGCTGGAGAGGATGTGGGGTAAAGGGAACACTCCTGCACTGGTGGTGGGAGTACAAACTGGTACAGTCCCTTTTGAATGTCTGTACTGGCTCTTTGGGAACCTGTTCTCTTTGGATGGCTACCTTGCTCAGTCTAGATATAGTATGGAGAGCCTTGGACCTCACTAAAGCAACATGCCTTACCCTCTTTGAGGAGTGGATGGGGTAGGTGGAGGTATGGGAAGAGGGGAGGGAGTGGGAACTGGGATTGGTATGTAAGATGAAAAAAGATAGTTTGTTTTCTTTTTAAAATAAAATGAAATTTAAAAAAGAAAAGAAAAGAAAAATGCATCTCTCAGCACCCTGGTCCTCTCAATGTTGCCCTCTAGTGGAGGGGACTCATTCCAGAGGCAATTGCTCAAATTGTTCAAAAAAATTGTTCAAAAACTGAAGTACATTATATGTGATATGAGCCATCACAGATCTTTATGCTGCCAGCTGTTTAGCTATGTCATTGTGGAAGATTTGCAATGAAGGATAATTTTGATTTTAAATACTAAGAACAAAGAATGCAAATATATATACCTCTTACTATCATGCTGGAAATGGCCACTCTTCTCTGAGTTACCAGAATATATCTGGCTGATTGCGAATGAAAACTAGGATTCAGGTTCAATTTTTTTCTTTCTCATTTTTTTATTTCCATCTCCTCCCCTCCTCCCTTTCCCTTCCCTCCCCTCCACCCATACCCCCACTCCCTCCCTCTCCAGGCCAAAGAGCCATCAGGGTTCTCTACACTATGTTAAGTCCAAGGTCCTCCCAACTCCCCCCAGGTCCAGGAAGGTGAACAACCAAACTGACAAGGCTCACACAGAGCCCGTCCATGCTGTAGAATCAAAGCCTATCGCCATTGTCCTTGGCTTCTCAGTCAGTCTCTACCGTCAGCCTCATTCAGAGAGTCCGGTTTGATCGCATGTTCCATCAGTCCCATTCCAACTGGTCTTGGTGATCTCCCGTTAGTTCTGTCCCACCATCTGGGAAGCATATATCTTAATTAAGAGAGCCATTTTAGGGTTGTCAAGAGACTTGACTCTAGAGGGGTTCCCAGGTATACAGGGAGATGCCCCCAGCTACTTCCTTGGACAGCTGAGGAGAGGGAGCTGGAAAAGGCCAGATCCTATAGCCATACTGATGAATATCTTGTATATCACCATAGAACCTTCACCTGGCGATGGATGGAGATAGAGAAAGAGCCCCACATTGGAGCACCGGACTGAGCTCCCAAGGTCCTGATGAGGAGCAGAAGGAGCGAGAACATGAGGGAGAAAGTCAGGAACGAGAGGGGTGCGTTCACTCATGGAGACGGTGGGACAGAACTAAAGGGAGATCACCAACTCCAGTTGGAATGGGACTGATGGATCATGCGACCAAACCCGTCTCTCTGAATGTGGCCAACAGCGGGGGCTGACTGAGAAGCAAAGGACATTGGCGCCAGGTTCAATTTTTAAAGTTGTCAGCTTTCACTTCTTATTCACCCTTATTTTTACAATTAACTTGATTTTCTTAAATCTGGGCTGATGACATGTTATCAGGGCAAGAATGGCTAAGACTTTAGCAACAGTACTAGGTTTCTCCAATTAAATCAGTTTTATGAGTTGGTGTTGTAATGGATGGAAGAAATGTATTCTTAGAGCAGCTTAATACTAGGGTATAAAATGTAAATGCTCTTATCTGATATGCAAAAGTCTGTGTTCTCTATATTTAGTCCTACTTGTATTATACGCACATACATATAGCGTATAGACTTAAATATAGTTTATGAGGATGGAATTATGGTTCAGTTATTAATTAAGCAATATGTGAAAAGCAAGAGTTCTGACATTGATAAGAAAATTAAATTTCCAACAAAGAAAGCCTAAGACACAGTTGGGTGCATCTAATCCTTCAAGGATGTGATTATCTAATGATAAGCCATGTTTCCTGCAGCTGCATGATTGCTGTTACAAAAGATGTTTATTATAAGTAAGATTGTGTTCTTTTTGTATGGAGAAGAGATGGAGTTAGTTGCACAGAATATCAAACAGATGTTTCAACCAAATTGTGTCTCTCTTCAATGGATTAATTCTTGCTATTTAAACCGGACTACATCTGAACGCAGATATAGTCTCTATGAGGAATATATAAATACTTCTCAAGCAAATTTCACTTCACTGTAAAATAAACAGATGCAGGCAGTTTTGAGCCTTCCATCCTCATTTTGTATGTACATATATACAAAAGCTCATGAGAATAATACTGACTCAGGATAATCTTGGAAACTTTCCATTAATGTAACTAGCTCTGCTATAGTCCTACCAGTTGTGAGAGGACTGGTGAGAAAAAAATACACAATTTTATTTTGTTAAGAATTTATAGAGTAAATTTAACTTTTTTAAAAATAACACTGAAATTTTGATCTTGATCTTTTTAGCCCAACTACAAGCTAACAATGCCTAAGTCTTATCTATACACTATTTTCTTTCAGCCTAATGATTATCATGCAAATGATTCTCTGCTATTATTTCAAACAAAGTTCAGATACTGTACAAGCTTGTCAAAGACCACACAACTAGAGACTAGGAACACTTGCATTTGAAACTAAGTTCTGTTAGACTTTGAGAGTATGTTGTAGTCTATCCCATTGTCGTGGTGGGATTTTTCATTTGTTCCATTTAGTTCTATAGAGAGATCCTAATTTTTATGTATTCTACTGACATGCTCTCTTGCTGTATTATTTACAGTTGGCTTTAGCCAAGTTCATAACAGCAAGAGATCTGACAGCTCTTACGTGGAAGCTGCCTCAGTCTTCATTCATTCATCTCTCTAAGCCTGTTTCTGTGCCCAACCCCCTTGATTCTAGGTAAAGCTCAATCTTTGTTCATTTACCCATTGATGACAACAGGTTCTTTAGATTAATAGCCACAGTTCCCTGTGCATTCTCTTCTGGTTCCCACTTCTGCAAAAGATGTCTCATACTACATCATCTCCATATTGTTCACCTGGGCATTTTGTTGTTTAGTTGGGGCTTTTTATATTATTCATTAGGCAACTGTCTGTAAATCTTAGATCAACTCTGGTCTTTTAGCAACCAACAATTCATATATATGTTTTATGTATCATAAACATATATATATATATATATATATATAGTATTCTAGAGAGTCTTATAAGGAAAGGTAGGTTAATTCAATAGACCAAGAGTCAGAGACAGATTTAATGTCTTAGTACATTTTCTGATGCTCGAATAGAATATTTGAGCCTTGTAATTTATAAGGAAGAGACATTTTGATTCAGGGTTCTAATAACTGAGGAGTCTAAGAAGAAGGGCCACGTTTGGTGAAGGCTTTATGTTGCAACAAAAACTCATGGTAGAAAAAATTGGAGGAAAGCAGAACATGAAATAGAATTAAAATATGGGAAAATGCTACCTTACTTTATAACAATCTACTCTCTTGGTAACTAAGCCAGTCCCAAGAAAGTAGAAACCTCTGGTTTATCAATATATTTTACCATTTGCGGGCACTCTAGTACTCATGATCCCAATAATTCCTACTAGGCCCTACCTCCTAGACACTTTTACACTGAAGATTAAGATTCTAACACAAACTTCTTAGACACACAGAGAATCATAGCACTTCATTGGTTTAAATGAGAAATGTCTTCCATAGACTCATGCATTTAAACATTTGTCCACAGTTGGTGATGCTGTTTGGGGAGGCTATAGAGCATTTAGGAGTGCAGCCTCTTTGGAAGAAGTATGTCACTGCGGCTAGGCTTTGAGGGTTTATAGACTCACTCCACTTCAGGTTATTCCTCCTCTTCTCTCTCTCCTGTGTTTGGACAAAATGTAACTTTTCCCTTTTTACTTCTGCTGCCATACCTTCCGCACCATAATGACTATCCTCTGTAACTACAAGCCAAAAATATTTGTTTCTTTTTTTAGGTAGCTTTGGACCAAGTATTTCATTACTGCAACAGAAAAATAGCTAATGCATTAATGAGGAGGAGTTGCCAAGGTGCTATGAAATTTGCCTGAAGGACATTGTCTTCAAACCACCCAGGATGACACAAGCACAAAGATTTAAGGATGTGGCAGAGGAAGAGATTCAAATATGGCAGGTCTTTCAACACATCTGGAGCTTTAATGAAAATAGGGTTTTAACAAGAGTAGTACATTCTAATATTAAAAAGCTTTCTAATCTATTTTTGATTTTTGTTTAATTCTTAATGATATACGAATGGTATATGTATATGTTCAATCTTGCATTTTAGAAAATTCTGAAAACAAAAACACATGAACTATTTATGCAGAAATTATAAAAATTTGAAGCAGGTGTGAGGTTGAGGCAATGGTCTCGGACACTGAGCCTCCCATTTTGTCGCGTTGACACCTCAACTGCAAAAAATGATCAATGTGTCTAAAACCTGAAGGCTTTCTGTAAGAAATGTGGCAAGCATCAACCTCACAAAGTGACTCAGGATAAGAAGAACAAGGGTTCTCTATACACCCAAGGAAAGCAATGCTACGATCAGAAGCAGACTGGTTAAAGTTGGGCAGACAAAGCCAGTTTTCCTAAAGAAAGTCAAAACCACAAAGATGATTGCGCTCAGGCTTAAGTGTGTCGAGCCCAACTGCAGATGCAGTAGAATGCTGGCCATAAGAGATATAAGCATTTTGCTCTGGGAGGAGACAAGAAGAGAACAGGCCAGTTCTAAAACTTGTGTTTTCTGAGAGGAAAATACTGGAGCAGTAAACTTATGTTTTCTGAGAGGAAAATTCTGGAGCAATAGAAAAATTATCTGGTGTAGCACATGAAGGGACTAGTCCGGCAGGCCCAAAGCTACAGATTTCCACAAGACAGGGCAACAGCAGGACAACCAGGGGGAGTCAATAGCATCTGAAATTTGCATTGCCATCATATAATGATTGTAAATGCTATTGACAACTTACTAAATGCCTATAACCTTAGAACTTTATAGGCAATGTCTCATTTCATCTTAGTCTAGACTCTTGAAGTTGTTAGTTCCTCTTTCGCTAAGATGGTTAAAAATGTTAATGGGTTTACCCAAAGAGTTATGGTATGTATAGGTCATCAAATCAGAAGTATATGAGGTAGAATCATTATAGGTCTCTTTGGACCTCCATGACATATTTCACTCAGTCTCATTTTTATAACCATACAAGAAAACAATAAAGGTTTTACACATTTGCCTTAGTAAAATAAAATCAATGTTCAGTCCTAACACTTGAGGGAACTAATGAAGGATAAACATGAACTACATAGTGAAACTTGAGTAGTCGGAGGAGGAAGTGGAGGATATATGTAATATCTCCTCATATACATATTTGGAACTTGGAAAAATAAAGAAAAACATTAAAAATGAAAGAAACAGAAAGCAAAAAGCCAAAAATATCAGCTTGAGCTTGAAAAAATGATGAGCAGCTGGAAAGAGAATACAAAGACAGCTTGAAGAAAAGCAGGAGGAAAGAATAGTCTATTAAAAACCCATGAGTCATTAAAGAAATTAAAGGCCCAAAGGCATCCATTAGAAAGGTAATCTTCATTTAAACTATAGTTCAGATATAATATTAAATTATGAAATTCAAAAAGAATTCTTCACTATTAGGAAGTTAAGGAGCAGAACGGTAAAGTTAAAAATTAATGCTATAACACATACATAGTAAAGACAAATTAACTGCTATGTTTACTTTTGTTTGAATCATTTAATACATGAACCTGAACACTATTATTCTACAATGAGAGGTAATACTTAAATTACTAAGGTACTTGAAAATGGTGATAACTGGTGGCATTATGCGAACATCGTTAGTTAACAATGTATCATTTTCAAATTAAGTTGTAAAGTACTTCCAGGAGAAATGAAGTGAGGTAAGAACATGGTCTCACTGACCCATCCAGAAAAGTCTGCAATTGGTTGGAGGACTTTGTATTTGCTGCAAGCAAGAAATATACAAGGGTTGACTTTCTGACTCTCTAAAGCACTAGGGCATCAAGTTTCACTTACTCTGACCCTCCCAGAAGATGGCCATTGTCAGGATCAGCCTTCTATGGATAGCATTGATTATGAGATGCCAGAACTGAAACTATTTACAGACATGACTCAAATACTCGTTTTCTATGGGAAATCAAACTCTATTGTCTGGTGGTTACAAAGAGACACTGGAATGGAACTATTTAAGTCAAGAATGCTTTGCGCTGTTCACTCTCTCCAAAGTGTCACGGAGACACATGTAGAGTCTAAATGAAAATAATGTCAATTTGTAGTTTTGCAAAAACCACAATGTGGCCACAAGACTTTGTAACTGAAAGAACACTGAACACTGTCAGTAAACAGGCATGCCATCCCATTTCCAGGCTTTTCTTCTATTTAAGACCAGGAATAGTTCTTCTAGCACGTTGAACCCCATAGGATATTTGGGTCCCATGAGAATTGGAGATTTCTCCATAGTACTGGAAATTCTTTGTAGAGAAGTCCAGTAATCAATAAGATATATAGCATAACATACATAGTCAGCACTCCAATGTATAAATCAATTCTACCACAAATTCTTTGTTAATGATATCCAACAGAATTTTTCACAACCACAGAAGTATTCTATAATTACTCACCAATGTGCTAAACACTAGGCTCATGCAGATTATAGAAACTATGAAATATGCATGCCTAGTTCTACTGAGAAAATTAATTTTGAAATTTATTTTTCTTTTATTTATTTAAGTTTACATTGTAAGACAGTTCCTGGCCTAGATCTTATATGATGACCAAGTATTAAGGTTACACAGATAGAAAATAGTTTGGATCGGTATCTCCAAAACAGTATACTTTATGAACTTAATAGTAGAAATAATATAATATATTAGAATAATTCTAGGGGATTTATTAGTGGGTAAAAATTTAATCTATTTAATTAAAACTTTAACTAATATTTACTTTAAATTATACTGCATATGCAGAACTGAGATTGTTTCAATTTTAAAGGTAAAATTTGGTTAAATTGGTAAAGGCAATTCTGTGATTAAAAGTTGGGAAGAAAATTTTTTCAGCCTCTGTAAATGTGTAAAACCAGATTTAAAAAAACTAAACAAAAAGGAATTTTGTTGTTCTCTCAATTTAATGAGTGTGCTCTGTACATCATGAAAGAGCCTCCTGCTCCCAGACTAAAAGAAAATATACTGTCAACTGTATACAGATGTCTCATAAGCAACAAAGAGCCATTGGAGGAATCCTTTCTGTCTCCACAGGCAATTTCTCCAACTATAGATCCCCATGGCCTCATATTCTTTAATAATATAAATAACCTCATGATTTTCACACATTCTGCTTTTTTTTCCTAGACTATACAAAACATACCTTTCTCAGTTTGGGGTCTTAACTTTTGTCTTTACCTAAAAAATAAATGATTTGAGCTAGACAATGTATGAATATATGATCTAAGATTCATTTGTTCATTTTTTCTTGTTTTCAGCTTTCATCTCACTTTATTATTAAGTATGCAAAGGGCATCTTACTTTATTCCTGAACACATCCTCATGGCTCATCTTAGCCCTAAGAGCCCAACAAAAATGTAGAGTATTCCTAAATTCCCAAACTCCACATTTAGTAATTCTTAATTTTATCTGGTTGCCAATTAATGTGTTGATGGAAAGCATGTAATGTGTCTTATGGTTTTATTAATTTTAATAAAAACATCAAATAATTTAAAAATATGAAATATTCTTAAAGACTATATATATCATATATATGATCATATTTAACAACAGAAACCCTTTTCTTTTACTTTCCTAAATAACAAATCCAAAGAAATAAAAATTGCTGACTCCTGTACCCTGGTTTTGCTTTGTAGGCCACCTCTGAGCTAAAGACTGAGACAGCTATAATTTGGTCCACACATTCAAACACTTTAACAATGAAACCATTTTATCAGATTATTTCTACAGCAACTATATTTCACAGGAGATTAATCATCTTGCAGGAGTTTCATTATATTCAGCAGCTAGTGCATTATTTTTAAATATTATATACAATTCTGCCAGGGTAAATACATACTTACAAAATAATGGACTTTACTTCAAGATCTACAGGTTAAAATTATGTCAAAAATGCACTAGTAAGTGTAGGACGATGGTGGACTTGATCTAACAGCAAGGTACTATAGTTTCTTTTTCTCTCCATTTAAATTCAGAATATACATACTTTAAAGTGTCTTTTGTCTACTTTAAATTTAAAAAAAAATCCAGTTTAGCATTCAATGAGATGCATCAATTGCTAACCCCATTTTCCTGAATCTTTGGAGAATACCTAACAGCGAACAGCAGGTCATTGTACAGGTAAACATTTCAGTATTTATTTCTTAAGACCAAGAACATACCATTATGTAACTATAATCCAACTGAATAGAAAACAGTTATACTAAATATTTGTATTTAATATAGAATCTGTTTCTGAATTTTTCCACGTATCTCCATTATTTTATGTTTATGTTCTTCTGTATGTGTTACTATTATTGATTTAATGAATGAATCTTCATGGGCCTATGGCAAGGCAGAATATAGCCAGGTTGGAAGAGATATATAGAGAGAGTAGGTGGAAACTAGGAGATTCCATGTAGCTACCAAAGGAGACAGATGCCCAGAACTTTACCGGGTAAGCCATAGCCTCGTGCTGATACACAGATTAATAGAAATGGGTTAATTTAAGATATAAGAGCTAGTTAGAAATATACTTGAGCCATTGGTCGAACAGTGTTATAATTAATATAGTTTCTGTGTGGTTATTTGAGTCTGAATGGCTGGGAATGAATGAGCAGTCTCTGCTTACCATTTTCCACTGTATTTCAGTATCTAATTATAGTTTCTGCATCTTTTCTAGGTAAGCTTTTAATGAATAGACATTTGTATATTTTCTTATTTTCCCACTATCCATTCTTATTTTTCCTTTTGTTTTCACTTTACAACACATTTAGAAGCTACTTCATAACAGTTCACTAACATACAAGTATTGAGAAGATAGAGAGCAACAAACAACTTGCTTTATGTAAGACCAACAGTTTAGTGTGATAATGTTTTTTAAATAGCACCATGACTAGTGAAGTGTATAAATTCACCAATTATGCATTCTGCAACTGTGCCTGTTCTAAACAAGTTAAGTATAAACTGTGGAAATAATTGTGCTTGAGAGATTTTCTTAAATAATCAGAAGAAACAATGAAAATATTTGGATTATATCTCTCTTTGTCATTTCATGAACTTCATCTCTTTTTATTTTTGTGCTTTTATCCTCATTTTTATTTATTTCTCCCTTACCTTTCCTCCCTACAAGCCCCCACCATACCCTATTTCTCTCTTTCAAATATGGCATCTTTTTTAAAATGTTATATACATATGTATTCCAAAACGAATAAATGCAACCTGCTCAGTTCATTTAATGTTATTTGTGCATATATGATTTTAGTACTGACTATTTAGTATTAGATAAGCAATTGGTATAATATTCTCAAAATGATATATCAATAATAGATATAAAATTTCAAAATGAAAAAAATGTATGTTGCTGCTATTGTTCATGCGAGTCATCACTGGATATTTTCAATTCAAAGTTACAGTCATAAATATTCTCAGTAGAAAGCAGCAGAGTAACTGAATTAGGCCTGAGCATAAATGCTAAAAATGCAAACATTCAATTCAACTTAATGTATACCTGCCATATATTTATTACCTGTAAAAGAAAGGATGTGGGAGAGGGAGTTAAGGATCAGTAGTTAACAGTATTCGGTGCTCATCCCAGTGGGTCTGAGTTTGATTTCCAGCACGCACATGGTGGTTAACAGCCACCCCTAACTCAAGTTCTAAAGGGTCGCATACCCTCTTCTGGCGTCCATGGACATTGCATGCTTATGGTGCACAGACATACAAGTAGGCAAAATGCCCATGCACATAAAATAAATCTTTAAAAATATACAATAAAAAGTTTAAGGCAGGGCAGGGGTCCTGAGAGATGCCTCAGCTGTTAAGAGCACTGACTGCTCTCCCATAGGCAATAGGTTTGATTCCTACCAATACAATGCTTTATACTTGTCTGTAACTCTAGTTCCAGAAGATCTGTTGCCCTCTTTTGGCCTCCACAGGCACTGTACATATACATGGTATCTAGATGTCCATGCCAGAAATGTTTACATATATCTTAAAGATAGGATACCCATGTTGATTTTGTTTGTTTGCTTTTGTTTTTCAAGACAGGGTTTCTTTGTCTGGTCCTGGATGCTCTGGAACTCACTCTCAAGTTCAGGCTGGCCTTGAACTCAGAGATCTGCCTGCCCATGCTTCCTGAATGCTAGGATTAAATTAAGGCATACACCATCACGTCCGGCTACCTATGTTGATTTTCATGGAAAATAGGAAAATGCTGTGAAACGAATATGGGTTCTAGAGTCAGAAAGGTAATTAGATGTTCAAATTTCAGCCATGCGACTCTATTGCCTAAGAGCTCACTCTTCATTGAGGTGTGCATCTTTCTTGAATGAATCAATAAAAAAATATCAGTTAGTTGCGAGTTTTGAAAGACTATAACTTGAATTTTAATGGTCTCATATATTATTTTGGCACTTGGTTTTCATGTTTTGTTTATTAAGTGTCTTTAGGAAACATGGATTCTGCTTAGCTTAAGCTACTAATTTCCGCTGAGGTATGTCCTACCCACAAAACAACTTATTTTATGCTCTCGGGTTAGTACATATATTAAATGCCTAAATATGAAGGAACTTAACTTCAGTAGGAGTCAAATGAAGGACTGAACATAAATATAGATAATAGACAATGTATCAAGTAGCTAATCATTTTTTAAACAAATGAAATGATTATGCATTTTAAGTAACCTGTAAAACCTTTTAATCAAATCTTGTAAGCTATCTAGAGATACAAACTATATTGCAGTAGCAGAAAAGGATACCATAGAATAAAAGTCACTCTTGAAATTCTTCTTACAGTTTCTCAATCTGCCCACTTTTTATGTAAACATAATGCCTTCCTTTTCTTGCCTTTTCAAAAAGTGCTTTTCTGGCATCCAAGCTGATTTTAAGATTGAGTTTCCATTTAAAAAGCCTAAATTGAAAGTTAACACTGAAGCAAAGCACAAATAGAAACTAAGACTTGAACACAGCCTGGGACCCCTGTTGAAACAGCTCCTGCAGGAAGGTTAGCAAGGCAATTTGGTATGCTGCTCTTTCCCAGCAGTGTTGCACTGCTCTTGCTGCTGTGCTCAGCACTTCTCTGTTGATGGCTAGTCCACAGTCAGTTTTTGTTTGCTTTCAAAAGCTAATTTAAGGATTTTGTTTTTGATAGCAGTCTACTCGAATAGTCTCCAAAACCTACCTATGGATGCTTCAGAGACCTAAAGTGAGACAAAAATTAAAATCTTGTCTTCATTCCGAAACATGCTTTTGGCCTTAAGTGTTCTCCACCAAGAATATTGATAGAAGACAAATGGTCTCTCTCTGTGTGTCTGTCTCTCTGTCTCTCTGCCTCTCTGTCTCTCTCTCTGTCTGTCTGTCTCGTGTGTGTGTGTGTGTGTGTGTGTGTGTGTGTGTGTGTGTGTGTTGAGAGGAAAGGGAAGGAGGGAAAGAAGGAGAGAGGAGAGACATTGAGCTGTGGGATAATTGGATGAGACAGACAAGCTGTCAATTGGAAGACTTGAAAAAAATTGGAAAATGAAATATTATTGAAAAGAAAGAGGTAGACTGTTGCAGTGACGGCCCATAGTTTGCTTGCATGTATTTTTCTCCTTTTCCTTTTCCTTCATTGTTTGATGGAACATTATAGAATAAATGGATTCTTTGAGATCTCTTTATTTTTTTTCGAGACAGGGTTTCCCTGTAGTTTCTAGAGCCTGTCCTGGAACTAGCTCTTGTAAACCAGGCTGGCCTTGAACTCAGAGATCCACCTGCCTCTGCCTCCCGAGTGAGGGGATTAAAGGCGTGCACCACCCGGCTGAGATCTCTTTATTTTTAAAACAATCTTTTCTCATTTTACATAACAATCCTACTTCCCTCTCCCTTCCCTCCTCCTGCTCCCCCTACCTGCTACCCACTCCAACTCCCATCTACTCCTCAGAGAAGGTAAGGTTTTTAATGGGGAGTAAACAAAGTCCATACTTCACTTTGAGGCAGGACCAAGGTCCTCTCCACTATATCTAGACTTAGAAGGGTATCCCTCCAAAGAGAATGGGCCCCAAAATGCCAGTTCAAACACTACAGATAAATCCTGGTCCCACTGCCAGTGGTCCCACAGACTGCATCAGACACACAACTGTCACCTATATTCAATGGGCCCAATTTTGTCCTATGCAAGTTCCCCTGCTGTCAGTTCAGAGTCAGTGAGCTCCCACTAACTCAGGTCAGCTGTTTCTGTGGGTATCCTCATCATGGTCTTGACCCCTTTTTCATATTGTCACTTATCCTTCTCTTCAAATGGACTCTGGAAAGCTCAGCGCACTGCTAGCTGTGGATCTCTGTATCTACTTCTATCAGTTGTTGGATGAAGTTTCTATGAGGACAATTAAGGTAGTCATCAATCTGATTACAATGGAAGGGCCGGTTCAGGCACCCTCTCCACTATTGCTTAGCATTTCAGCTGGGATCATCCTTGTGGATTCCTGGGAATTTCCCTAGTGCCAGGTTTCTTGCTAGCACCATAAAGGCTCCCTCAATAAAGGTATCTTTTCCCTGCTCTCTGTCTCTGTCCTTCCCCCATCTTAGCTATCCTGTTCCCTCATGTACTCCTCCCCATTCCCTTTTCCCCTTTTCCTCCCCCCTCCTCTTCCACCCTCCGTTTCCCCCAACACATACTCTCAGTTTTCTCAGGAGAACTTGTTTATTTCCTTTTCCCATGGGCTTCCATGTATGTTTCTCTTAGGGTTCTCCTTGTTACCTAGCTTCTCCGGGATCATGGACTATAGGCTGGTTATCCTTTGCTTTATGTTTAATATCCACTTATGAGTGAATACATACTGTGTTTGCCTTTCAGTGTCTGGGTTACCTCACTTGGGATGGTTTTTTTCTAGTTCCATCCATTTCCCTGCAAATGTCAGGATCTCATTGTTTTTTATCGCCGAGTAGTACTCCATTGTGTTCAACATATGAAAATCTGCCAACATAATCCATCATAAAAAATAAACTGAAAGAAGACTATATTATCATTTCATTAGATGCTGAAAAAGCCATTGACAAAATCCAACACCCAATCATGATAAAGGTCTTGGAGAGATCAGGAACACAAGGAATGTATCTAAATATAATAAAAGCAATATGCAGCAAGCCGACAGCCAACATCAAATTAAATGGAGAGAAACACAAACAATTCCACCAAAATCAGAAACAAAACAAAGCTGTTCACTCTCTCCATATCTATTCAATACAGTACTCAAATTTCTAGCTAGAGCAATAAGGCAACAAAAGGAGATCAAGGTGATACGAATTGGAAAGAAAAGTCAATTTTTTTTTGCTATTTGCAGATGATATGATAGTATACATAAGTGACCCCAAAAGTTCCACCAGGGTAATCCTACAGCTGTTAAACACCTTCAGTAATGTGGAAGGATACAAGATTAACCCAAAAAATGAGTAGCCCTCCTAAATACAAATGATAAAGGGGTTCTGAGAAAGAAAATCAGAAGAACCTCACCCTTCACAATAGCCACAAATAACATAAAATATCTTGAGGTAACCCTAACCAAAGAAGTGAAAGATCTGCATGACAAGAACTTTAACGCTTTGAGAAAAGAAATTGAAGAAGATATCAGAAGATGGTAAGAACTCCTATGCTCTTGGATAGGTAGGATCAATAAATAGATTTCTAACACTTTGGGGGTTTTATATTTAGGTAAGGAGATCCATTTAAGTCAGAACATTTTGATTTTCAATAATGATTTAACTCAGTTACATGAAAAATTCTTAAGGGATGAGATGCAAGTCCAGATCTGGATGCTACTGGCTTCCTTCCATCTGTGATAACTGTCCCAGGAAGGTCCGGGTCCAGATAAGGAACTTCTTCCTGGCACGTGCTCTGTCTATCAAGAGAAACATTCTCCTTAAAATCCCTGGTAATTTTTCCTACCCATTCCAAAATAGCTTTTCCTTTTTTTACATTCAAAATATTTTGAATCTAAGTATGCTGGTTGGGTGATTTTTCTTTTCTTCTTGCTTTTTTAAAAAATAGATTCTTCTCTCATAAAACATCTCCAAACCACAGTTTTCCCCTTCTACCCACCCCATCTCTCCCTCAGATTCTATTCCCCCTCTGTTTCCTCTTCAGAAGAGAACAGGCTTCTAAGAGACAACAACAAAACAGGACAAAACAAGACCTGACAAGGCAAAGTCCTCATATACAGGCAGGGCAAGACACCTCAATAAGAGGAAGAGCAGACAAAGAAGTCAGAGACACATCAGCTCCCACTGTTAGGAGTCCACAAGAACACCAAGCCAACAGTCATAACACATACACAGAGGACGCAGTGCAGACCCATGCAGGCTCTGTACTTTCTGCTTCAGTCTCCATTAGCACATGTGTGCCCCACTTAGCTTATTCAGCAGGACATGCTCTCCTGGAGTCTACCACCCCTCTGACTCCTACAGTCTATCCTCCCTGTCTTCCATGGGGTTCCCTGATCTCCAAGGAGAGGGACTGAATGGAGAACTCCAATTTATACTCTCTTAGCACAATGTCTGGCTTTGGGTGTCTGCACCCACTCCCATCTGCTGCTAAAGGAAGTCTCTCTCTAATGATGACTGCTCAATGCACAGGCCTAGGTCTCTGGACTGTTCAGTCTCTGGTTTCTGGCCATCCAGGTAGTATAGTCTGTAGGCTCTCTCTTGTGTCATGGGCCTCAAATCTAGCCAATCTTTTGTTGGTCACTTTCACAAGTTCCATGCCACCATTGGCTCAGCAAAATTTGCAGCCAGAACAGATTGTAGGTCGAGAGTTTAGTAGCTGGATTGGTGTTCAGTTTTTTGTTTTTGTTTTTTTCTGTAGCCTACAGAGTACCTTCTCAAGTCAAAGAGTCCCCACCACTGAAAGTCTTGCCTGGCTACAAAAGATGGCCAGGTCAGACTCCATATCATCTATGATTAGGAGTCCTCACTAGGGTCACCCTCATAGATTCCAGGAGGTTTCCACTGCATTAGGTTTTCACACCACCTCCCAAGTGTCCCCGAATCCTTTTCTTTGGGACATCCTCTCCCTCACTCACTTAAGACTGTGCTCTACTTGTTTCGGTACTCGTAAAATCTAAAAACCTTTTTTTCTGGATTTGAGATTCCCTTTCTTTTCTTGGAAGTTTCTGCCCTGCAAAATGTTAGTGCTCTGCTAAAGGGTACATATAAAGTCTACTTGTTCCTTGTCACTATAGCTGACAATCCGTAAGTCCTAGAAGTAGGGCCAACTTGTTAACCTGCATCTTAACAGAGATGTAATGCCAAGCTAAGAAACACACATACCTCAAAAACCTAATTTTTCAACTAACTTTTGTCCTAATTGCCAAGATACAGAATCCTGAGTCTTAAGACACCTAAATTTTAGAATGATTTGTTACATAGCAAAAAGTAGCTTATATAAGTACGCTTGACTTTTGTTGCTTAAAAGTGTTAGATAATGCAAAATAATAATATTTTCTCTCGCTTCAAATTACAGGATGATTAACTGTAATAGATGTTCTCAAAAGAGAAATCAGTCCTCTTTGTAACATCAAGTAAACGTTATTTCCACCTATTTTATTTATCTAAAGACTTTAATAACTCACCATCTTAAAGGTTACAGGTGTTGAATATGTAATTTAACACTGGGACGACTTATTGAAAGTACTTAGCGTACTGCCTAGAACACATTAGGCTCTTAGATTAAAATAAAATACTAAACATGGACAATAAAATAATTGGCTACTCAAAATTTAACTATCAAAATCATCTCTAGGAAAAAAAGCCTTCAAATAAAAAATTTCATATTAAACCAAGTGTGCTATGCTATTTCTAGTATTGAATCATATGCAGTGTACAAGGGAGGTAGTGGAGAAAGATCTGGGTTATTGGTTTTTATAGAGTTGATTATTGAACCAAGGTTCTCCCAAATGTTAGGCAAGTACTCTACTCCTAAACTACATTGTCAGCCCTGAAAAAAAAATGATGAAAATATCCAATGGGAAAGGTCTTGGGAAGGAATAGTAAAGCAACAAGCCCTTGACTTATTCCTTTTCTACTAGACCTTCATATAAGCATGCTAATGGTATTCAGAACGAGATTTTCATGTACCCACGAACAAAGAATTTATATATTTGTGAGATGCACTGCCCGTGAGTGAAGTATAATTAAATAAGCTGTGTAATTACTAAACTAAAATTTCTAAACCAATTTGCATTCTTTCTATGGCTTTGTTGGCCTATACTTAAGTACTTGTCTAAAATCACAACTGATTAAACAGAGAATAAAAGAACATGTTTTGGTGTCCCACAAGGCTATAAAGCATCACTTTGGATGATATGTCCTATAAATTATTAATTTTGGTGATGAGCAAGATTGATTATGTTATGATTTTTGGTATCATGAGCATATTTTAACCTTTGCCACAGACTTCTTCATATTCTATCAATTAATAATTGTAACCACATTTCATATTTTAAAACACCTGAAAATTTTAGTCTTCTCACCAAGAAGAATGATAAATGTGAGAAAATGTGGTTTTTTAACCATGTATATATAAAACACTATACTCTACAGAATATTTTTCAATTAAAATAATTAATTAGTTATAAATCATTATTGAATGAAATAGTCTTTAAATTATGTTCAAATGCTATGATCCCTTAAAATTTCTAATTTGGCAAAATTTGGGGGCCTCAGCTTGTGCCCCAACAAGCCATCCTCAGTAAGTCAAGGATCACCAATGCTTAAAACACATTTTCAAGCAGTAACATGTACAATATAATATAAGTGGGGAAAGGCATCTAGGAAAGATCTACTAATAATGACTCTCAATGTCAAAATTGATCATCTACAATTTTAGGATGATTTATGAAAACATTATCATATAAATGTAAAAACAAAATGATAATCTGGGAATCATACTTGTTTTATACACAACTGACAAGAAGAAAAACATACTGATAACTCCTGTGGTTTAATTTTTTAAATAAATATTTCAACAGAGAAATATACAAAATTGCTCATAAAATATGTTAATACCATATATAAGAAAGAGCCCAACTATACTGTCAGTCAAATAGGGAAATTTGAGAGTTGCATCTGAGCCAAACACACAATATCCACAGAAGACTGAAGAAAAGTTATCGATCGGGGCCCTAATATTCAGCATCAAAATGGTTGAAAATTCCATAGCCTTTTTCCACTAGTCCACTATTCAAGTTAGAGTTTCAAGTTATAGGAGGTAACATGACAAATATATAAATGACTTCTTCTTTCATAGAAATCAAATTAAACCCTGTGCAATCCTCTTGGTTTTAATGTTAATTGCAAGATCATATAATATTGTTGGAAAGTAGACTATGAAAATGAATAAATTAAAATGAATACCGATGAATTTCTTGCATATCACCATAGAACCTCCACCTGGCGATAGATGAAGAAAGTGACTGAGCCCCACATTGGAGCACTGGACTGAGCGCCCAAGATCCTGATGAGGAGCAGAAGGAGGGAGAACATGAGAAAGAAAGAAAGTGCGTTCACGCATGGAGACGGTGGGACAGAACTAACGGGAGATCACCAACTCCAGTTGGAATGGGACTGATGGAACATGAGACCAAACCAGACTCTCTGAATGTGGCCGAAGGTGGAGGCTGACTGAGAAGCCAAGGACAAAGGCGCTGAGCTTTGACTCTTCTGCATGGACAGGCTCTGTGGGAGCCTTCTCAGCTTGGTTGATCACCTTCCTGGACCTGGGGGGAGTTGGGAGGACGTTGGTCTTAACATAGAGTAGGGAACCCGGATGGCTCCTTGGCCAGGAGAGGGAGGGAGGGGAGTATGGGTGAAGGGGAGGGGAGGGGAGGAGATGGAAATTTTTAAATATAAAAAATAAACCATAAAAATGAATACTACATGATCTAGATCTATGCCTGAGAAACTACATAGCTATAGCATAAACTATACATAGAAGAAATAAAATTAAAAAGCATATGTTCAGATTGTCTAAATGAAAAGATAAAGAGTAGACAAGAAAGGACCAAGAGCATATGGGAAGGATAGATGCAGAAAAGATAAACTTGGCATAAACATGGTAATTCTAAAATCAGGTTTCAAAAAATGATCTGATTATTCCAATCAAAAGACACAAATTGTCAAAATAGATTAAAAATACAACCAGCAGCGCTCTTCTTTCTATAAAGGAACCTACTTTTAAACTCAGATCTCTAAAGGGATTTTAAAATGCCATGCAAATGGAGCTAGAGATCGACCCAAGAAAATGCAAGCGTATACATCCTTTCAAGTCTTTGCAGGCTCATAGAAGCTTTTTGATTTTTAATGCATTCTTTTTAAAATTACACTTTTAAATCTTTTCCCTCCTTCAACTCACCCACGTTCCTCTCCACATTCTTACCCGCGTAACATTTTCTTGTCTCTATCTCTGTCTGAATCTTTGTCTCTCTGTCTCTGTCTCTCAAAACAACATGACCCACAAAAAATCAAAACAAGTAAAAAACTAACAAGACACAAATGCCAAAAGCAAGACAAAACAAAAGTACACACACACTTTTGAGTTCATTTTGTATTGACCAACTACTCCTGGGCATACCATTTGCTCTGGGGTGTAGTTGATAAACTCAGTGACAACGCCATTAGAGAAAACTGGTTTTTCTTTCCTTTGCCAGTAGCTATCAACTACAAATGATAACCTTTATTTATAATGATGAAAATTGACAGTCTCTATTTTTTATCAGTAATTGAATATAGAGTTTATACTATGTCTACTAACAAAATGTACTATGGATTCATGATTGACATTCAGCATAATGATGAAAGTAAATCAAACAATGAAGGGTAGCCTCCATATGGCTAAAGTTACACAAAATCCTAGGAGAGTATCTTTAAATTTTTAATTAATAGAATTGATTTCTCAGCTCTAAATAGACCACTGATCATCACATTTTCCTATAAGGCTTAGGAATCACCATGAAAGAAGGGGTGAAAGACTGGAAGAGCCAGAGTTAGTGAAGGATTGTTGCATAATAGTATTTCCTGGACATGACATGATTATTACATACATGAGTTTAGAGTGACGTGACTGCATACACAAGACCTGCAAAAAGTCATAGCAGACAAAATCTCAGCTTGGATGGGGAAAAGGCTCATGAAGTCCTGCTCCACGTTGAAAAGCTATTGGCCACAGATGGCTGAAGAAGAGTGAGTTTTCTTCAGGGATAGAGCCTATCAGTGGCTGGCTAGCTGTGCTCTAGTCGATGGTCCAACACCCATGCACATACTGGAAACACTAAATGGACTCAGTGGGTTTTAAAAAACAATACACAAAGTTGGGACAGAAAAGTGGTAGGCATAGGTATGGAAGAATTACCAGGACAGTAGTATGGGGTAGATTTCATCAACACACATTATGTTATGTATGATATTCTCAAACAGTAAATTAAAAGTAAATACTTTATAAGTTGTGGGCCAATATATAAGGGTTTATTTTTCTATTTTCATTCATTTATTTCAAACTTCGACCTTCTTAAATTCCCAGTAATTGCCAAAACAAGAAAAGTTCTTTTGTTCCCAGAAGCCCTGAAATGCCCTTCATTCCTGGTGCACTTGAAAACTCATGACCTTGCTCAAGTGAAATTGTATCATTTTATTGAAATGGAGATTAAGCAATTATTCTGTATTTTTATTATTAAAAATATTGTATTAAATTATTCTTATTTTTCACTTTGCAACATGGAAAAAATCAGCTAATGCTCTCCAATATAATATCTGCCCTGTAGTTTTAGGGTATAAACTCTTCTTTTACATGAAAATTTAATAAGTTAAACCAAATAAGTTATATAACAACTTAGAATACATGTAATACATAATAGAGGCTTATTTTTTTATGCCTCATTCTAGCTTTCATCACAGCCTACCACAGTGTTTGATTAATACTAAATATGAGTTGGATATGTTGTCATGAATGAACATGGATTACAGGGAGGCATGATGGCTAGATTTTAATTAAAATTTTCTTGCAATTTCCACTTCTCTCATTTTTTATAGAACCCTGAATTTCTTTTATTCCATTTCTGTTCTCAGGATATTTTTCACATAAAAGACTTTGGAAAGTTGATTAGTATACTATATTCACAAATATATATAACTGATACTTCTATTAGATGAGATCCTCCTAGAAATGTATGAGTTTGCATTAAATATGTTACTATTATAATAAAATAAGTATATTAAATTGTTAGCTCAAAACAGTATTGATGATGGTATTTATTGCTTTCCCTTTTGGAATAAATCAGTTTACATTTTTTAGGGAAAGTTAAGTAATCTTTTACAGATGTTGGCCAGGTTTCTTATCTTTATACAACATATTCAGGTTTTTCTACCTTCTGAAGAATGCCTAAAACCAGTAGATTTTTTTTTCTAGCACCTCCACGATAATGTCAACCACCTTCTCTTTTCATTCTCCCATCTTCCTTAAAAACAGCCTATTTTGATTGTGAAAAAAACCAAGATTTCTGTATTCAAGGCTGATGCCCTAAAATGGGGGCAAAAACATCTGGTGGGTGTGGAATGGCGTCGTCATTCTGTGTAGGACGATGGCAGTTGTAAGGGAGAAGCAAAGCGACAGCTGTGAGGAGGTTCTGAGCAGTTCCTATTTTCAGGATGTGCTGAACTCATAATTCAGGCCTAATGAATGTGTCTTTGAGATGTAACAGCCTGTTTAGATTCCTGCTTCCGCTACTGAAAAAGAACTGAATACAAAAATGGTAATGATTTCATGTAAAATTCATAAATAAAATGCAAAGACAAGGGGAATGGTTTGCCCCAGTGCTACACAATGGACTGCCATGCAGTGTGAGGGATACATAAATGGAGCTGTTTTTAAAGCATTAACTGCTGATCATTTTATTTCAGATGGAATACAAGTAGAGCCAAAATATTTGTAAAGACCCCCTGACTCTATGCTGCACAATAAACAGATATGCCCTATTTTTCCTACAAAATGACTAGAATGATGTCATCATCAGTGTAAGAACTGCAGGCCACTAATCAAAGTTTCTGTTGAAAGACTGGATAGAGACTCAAATACTTGGGCAAAACTTTTTTGGGTTTGAATCAGAACCAAGTACATACACATCAGAGGTCAGATGCCTAAAATTTTTCTATGGTAGCTATTAGTATTTTACTTTAAATTATCAGTACTCTGGAATTTAGAGGGGAAGTTATTTTTGCCTTGATCATACTATGGAGCTAAGCATGGCCTTGAATTCTTATTCCTGTTGCCTCCCACTTCCCAAACACTATGATGATTTTGAACTCTGGATCCTCCTGTCTCCTGCCTCTTGTCTCCCAAGTCCTAGGATTACAGAAAATAGAGCACCATGCCTGGCTTATTCTGAAATGTTGGCTAACAAATTCTATCAAGTGAAGACAATGAAAACACACTAAAAAGCCAGACAATTATTAGTGTTCAACCATGTAACTTAACAGATATAAGTAGATAGTGATATAAAGCTATAAAAATAGACATAATATAGACATACAGAGAGTCAAATACTTCTCAAGCACATCTTTGTCTATTGTAATATTCCATACAAATAAGACTTAGGGAAAAGATAAAAAAACATACTGATCACGAGAAACTTTATCATTTGAATTTTAAATCACAAAATAAAACTATCTTTGGCCTTTGTCATTTCTTGAAAATGATAAATTGACAGACTGAGGCAGTAAACAGCACCTGCCTGAATATTGTCATAGGATTGCTAAATTCTATAGTATTTTTGTTATATATACTGTAGGCATCACTAATGAGCAAAAGACATTTTCAGATGCAAATAACAGAATAAGCACATTTATGCAAAGTAGAACATAGCTTTATTCAAGGTAATGAAATCAAGATGTCTAGCAACTTCCATACAAAATTTGTCACCTTAAAATCCACATATTCTGAGAATTGTCTATTTTAATAAAATTTTATATGCCCACAGCAGATTTAACTCTAGAACATATTTCCCCCCAATTTTGAATAAGCAAATATGACAGTAAAGGAAGCTTGACACTGGTGAAAGGGGAATGGGTGACCTGCCATGAACTAAAACTTGATATATGCTTAAAATTGGCCTTCCTTATAAATATAACAGTAATTCATTCCTGTTATGGAATGTCATGGGTATTTACACAGTAGTGACTTGTTGCCTCAAAGAAATATTTCAGTAAACTGGTTCCCTCCAGAATGTTCCCGTCCCTTCCAACCATAGACAAACTAATGAATTGCTACAGGAATTCAAGAAAGTCATTTTACGACTTAGAGTTAACAAATTCCTATTATAGGGACAGTCTCATATATTAAAAATTTACCATAGATTATAAGAAAACTATAAGTATAAGAATTTCCAAGAAGGTTTCAATTTCCTTAGAAATAAAAAGCTAAAAAATGACAGCTAATACTTGAAATGTGTTTATTTTACCATGGTTACCAAAATATGGCTTCTAAATCCTATTTTTTACTTCAAAGTTCTAGGTGTTCCTTAGAGAAATGTCTATGCCAGATAGCAAGAAAGCTAATAAAGACCAACTGGTTAATTGTAAGATGAAGAAACATAATACTTACTGGAAGCAGATAATTTAAGCATCAGAAATAATCATAACTAAAAATTTAAAAGTATGAGGTGTGTATAAATTTATAATAAGATTAAAATAGTTAGCAGTTACAACTAGGGATACACTTGTTATTCTCAATACCAATAAATAAAAATTAATGTGTAGATGTACCACACTTTATCCATTCTTTCATTGAGGGGCATCTAAGTTATTTCCAGGTTCTGGCTATTACAAATAATGCTGCTATGAACATAGTTGAACAAATTCTTTTGTAGTATGATTGGGCATCTCTTGACTATATTCCCAAGAGTAGTATTGCTGGATCCTGAGGTAGGTTGACTCCCAATTTTCTGAGAAACCACCACACTGATTTCCAAAGTGGTTGCACAAGTTTGCATTCCCACCAGCAATGGAGGAATGTTCCTCTTACTCCACATCCTCTCCAGCATAGGTTATCATTGGTGTTTTCTATTTTAGCCATTCTGACAGGTGTAAGATGGTATCTCAAAAGTTGCTTTGATTTGCTTTTCCCTGATCGCTAAGGAAGTTGAGCATGTCCTTAAGTATCTTTTGGCCATTTGAACTTCTTCTGTTGAGACTTCTCTGTTCAGTTCAGTGCCCCATTTTAAGTGGGTTATTTAGAATTTTAATGTCTAGTTTCTTGAGTTCTTTATATATTTGGAGATTAGACCTTTGTCTGATGTGGGGTTGGTGAAGATCTTCTCCCACTCAGTAGGTTGCCTTTTTGTCTTAATGCCTGTGTCCTTTGCTTTACAGAAGCTTCTCAGTTTCAGGAGGCCCCATTTATTAATTGTTGCTCTTATTGTCTGTGCTGCTGAGGTTATACATAGGAAGTGGTCTCCTGTGCCTATGTATTTCAGTCTACTTCCCACTTACTACTCAGTAGTAAAAAACAATGACATCTTGAATTTTGCATGCAAATAGATGGAAATAGAAAACACTATTCTGAGTGAGATAACCTAGACCCCAAAATATGAATATGAATCTTTGTCCTGCGACAGATGGAGATGGAGACAAAGACCCACATCAGAGCACTGGACTGAGCTCCCAGGATCCAGTTGAAGAGCAGAAGGAAAAAGAATATGAGCAAGGAAGTCAGGACCACGAGGGGTTGGTCCACCCACTGAGACAGTGTGCCTGATCTAATGGGAGCTCACCAAAGCCAGCTGGACTGGGCCTGAATGAGCATGTGATCAAACTGGACTCTCTGAGTATGGCTGATAATAAGGGCTGACTGAGAAGCCAATGATAATGTCCCTGGGATTTGTCTCTACGGCATGTGCTGGCTTTTTGGGATCCTAGTCTCTTTGGATGCACAGCTTCCCAAGCCTGGATGTAGGAGGGAGGGCCTTGAACTTCCCACAAGACAGGGTACCCTTCCCTCTCTTAGGACTGGAGAGGGAGAGGGGAGGGTGAGTGGGGGAGCAGGAGGGAAATGAGAGGAGGGGAGGAAGTGGAAATTTTGAATGGTATTATTTATAAAGCAATAAAAATAAATAAATAAAAAAATTAAACATTTGTCTTTCCTTTCCTCTTGTTAAACATATTTTAAGAGAATCAAAGAGTTAAAAGAGGAAAGTCTTCCTGCATATAAACTTTCCAGTTAATTAAGGTGAAAGCATATTTAAGAATGTTACCATTGTACAACCATTAATCAAATAATGAATCTAGGGGCTGGAGTGATGACTCACTAAGTGCTTTGCCAGAGGACCCAGGTTTGATTCCCAGTCCTATGACAGCTCAGAACTGCCTTCAACTCTGGTTGGTGAATCCAAAGACCTCCTCTGGCTTTCATGGGCACTACACACAGGTTAGACGCAAACACACATGTATGCAAAATATGCATGTACATAAAATAAAAATAAAGAAAAATTTTTAGAAAAATAATGAATATAGAGAAAGAGCATCAATCTCTGCTAATTCTACTAGATGAAAGATTAATGAAAAGTTTTATGGGGAGTAGATAAAAGCCAAAATTTTCTGACGTCACCAGTCAAACACAGTAGAACTTAAACTGGGATAATTAAGTGTTAGGTCAAGTCATGTTAGTTTATGAACAACCTGAAAAGTAGCCTATCTAAAATTTAGATATGCATCCAATCAATATCCAATCATTTCTGCAGACGACATCTGCAGAATACACAATACATTAAATAATATCATAAGTATACATGAGAATCACAGCATGCTTATAGGCAGGAGAACTGCAATGAACTCATGCCAAACATAAGATGGATCATGTGACCAAACCCGTCTCTCTGAATGTGGCCAACAGCGGGGGCTGACTGAGAAGCAAAGGACATTGGCGCTGGGCTCTGATTCTTCTGCATGGACGGGCTCTGTGGGAGCCTTCTCAGCTTGGTCGATCACCTTCCTGGACCTGGGGGGAGTTGGGAGGACCTTGGACTTAGCATAGAGTGGGGAACCCTGATGGCTCCTTGGCCTTGAGAGGGAGGGAGGGGAGGTATGGGTGGAGGGAAGGGGAGGGAAGGGGGAGAAGGAGGGGCGGGAAGGGGGAGGAGGAGCGGAGGGAGGGGGAGGAGGAGGGAAGGAGATGGAAATTTTTAAATATAAAAAAAAATAAACCATGAGAAAGAAAAAAAAAGATACATAGTAAGTTCCATGCCAGTCTGAACTACATAATGGGAATATGTCTCAGAAATAAAATGAAATAATTTTATGGTTAAAAGGGCCAGCCAAAGAAATATACCCTGACCCTGAAGCTAGAACCAGTGAAGGAAACATAACCTGACCCCGAAACCAGAGCCAAAGAACCACACTCTGATCCTGAAAAACACAGTCAAAGAAACTTGGTTTGGTCCTAAAACCAGTCAGTGAAAGAAATATACCCTTACCCTGAAACGAGAGCCAAAAAATTTAAAAGGCTCAGTGAAAAAAGCACACCTTGGCCCGGAAACCTGAGCCAAAGATGCACACTCTACCCTTGACCAACTCAGCATGAAACCAACTGATCCCTGAGCAGGAAAACCAACAAATGTCTGAACATGAAACCAACAAATCCCTGAGCTCAAAATCCAGCCAATTTCTGAGCTTTTCTAAGATCAGGGATGAAAATCCACAAATTACCACCCAGAAAATCTTTCTGGGAAATATCTGCCCCTAAGAAGCCCTATATAAACCCTGTACCTGTTCAGTAGGCAGCTTCCTTTTTGCACCCTGGCAGAGGCAGTCACTCTTTTGGATTCCTCCCTCCCAATAAGTCCACCAGAGTGGAGCAGAAAAGCAATGGACATCTCTGGTGGGAAAGTGCCTTAGTGGAGTGGAGCAGAGAAGTAACAACCTTACCAGACAAGGAGCAGACTGCTACATTTCTGCAGGGGTTTCCCCCTTAGCAGAGTGAAGCAAAGAAGTCACAACTTTTACCAGAGAAGAAAAGCAATGGACATCACTGTTGGGAAACTCTCTCCAGAAGAACAGGATTGCTACATCCTGCGAGGAGAATAACCCCTACTAAAACACAGCTATAGGTATAGCCTAAGTCCCTGACAGTCAGAATACCTTTCTTTTCAGAACTGTAGGTGTCCATGATACCTTACCTTCACAGCTGTAGGTAGGTATAGCCTGACTCCCTGACAGTCAGATACCTTTCTCTTCAGAGCTGTAGGTATCCAGGATACCTTTCTTCACAACTATAGGAATAGCCTGACATTCTGACAGTCAGATGCCTTTCCCTCCAGAGTTGTAACCCTTGCAGTAATGACAGCACAAATGGGGAAATTATCAAAAATGAGGATGTGGCATATTTCTTGCAAACAACATAGTTTGATAAATTGGGAATGGAGACACTCTTATAGGAAACAGTCAAGAGACAATAATGCGGCATATATAATTTGTTATATTTGTTTAGTTGTTTATTTTAATTATGTTTGTTTGCTTTCTTCAGATCAACCCCAGGACCTCAGCTCTTGATCTAGATCCAAACAAAACAATTAGACAGAAATAATTTTTAAAATGTTGGAAAAAATGAATATGGACTGGATATGAAATTATATTTATGAGCTACTATTCAAACACTAAAGTTAGAAATACACACTTCCTGAATTTAAAACTTACTACAAAGTTTCTATAATTAAAACAGCGCAATATAATGAAAAGATAGGTTTATAGATCAGTTGAAGAAATTAGAAAGAACAGTAATAATTTTATACAATTGCAGACAAATTTCAAACTCAGTGAAGAAAGGAGTCTTTTCAAGAAATGTTGATGGACAATTGGAAAACTGTATAATACAAACTTTGCAGATAATTAAGTGGACCATGCATACAAATGAATTTAACAGGTACCTAAGGAATATTTCACCTTGACATCAGCATATACACATTCTATTCGACAGCCTGTGGAATTTTTTCTAAAATAAATCATATATTGGGACAAAAATAAATCACGAAAACTACAGAAAAAGTCATATAACTCCATGTAGGCTGTTTAACCACAATGAAACTTGGCATTAACATCAAAAATAAATTATGTAATTACTATTATTTTTCTCTTTTGGACTCTGATAGCTTTGTCTCAAACTCATCCTTTATCTCATTCTCAGAATATTTACATGTGCCCTTAAATTTTCATGTTCAGCTTTTGTCTGGGCGGCGTCCCTGGGCTGCCTGGAATCCCTGATCCTGTACCCTGGAGTTCCATCTGGACTGGTGAGTGGGTGTGACCCTGGGGCAACCTGCCCTGGAAGAGAGCACAAACCCCCTCCCCCAGCTCCCTCTGCAGGCTTGTCTTTGTTTCTCATGTCCCTGCCTCTCCCAAGCCTTCCCTAGTGTTTTCAGGTGTCCTGCTCCTGTACTCAGGCCATCCACCCAAAGGGGTCAGACTCTGGCCTCCAGGAAGGTCTGAGGATTCCTGCAAGGGAGCATGGGCTTCTTCAGATTGTGCCACAAGGAATAGATCCTGCTCTGGCACTGGGGAGATCCAACCAGATTCAGTCACAGCAAAGATTGGTCTAGGACAACAAGCGCCTCCCGGCTCCATTTGAAGGAAGAGATGGGCAGGCGCCAATGCAAGAACTCCTCCAACAACATGAAAGGCAACATGACATCACCAAAATCCAGACATCCCGAAACAACAAGAATTGAACACCCTACCCCAGAAGATATAGAAGAAACCGACCTTAAACAGTACCTTATGAAAATAATAGAGGACCTAAAACAGGAGGTAAAAAACTGCCATAAAGAAATGGAGATGACAAACAAAAAGGTAGACGAAATAAATAAATCTCTCAAAGATACCCAAGAAAAACAAGAAAAAGCAATCAAACCGGTAAGGGAAACAGTACAAGACCTGATAAATGAAATGGAGGTAATGAAGAAAACACAATCTGAGAGATTCGATTTGGAAAGGAAGAAGTTAAACTTTTGTTATTTGCAGATGATATGATAGTGTACATAAGCGACCCCAAAAACTCCACCAAAGAACTCCTACAGCTGATAAACTCCTTCAGTAACGTAGCAGGCTACAAGATCAACTCCAAAATATCAGTGGCCCTCCTATACACAAAGGATAAGGAAGCAGAGAGGGAAATCAGAGAAGTATCATCTTTCACAATAGCCCCAAATGGCATAAGATATCTGGGAGTAACTCTAACCAAGGAAGTGAAGGATTTATTTGACAAGAACTTTAAGTCTTTGAAGAAAGAAATTGAAGAGGATACCAGAAAATGGAAGGATCTCCCATGCTCGTGGATTGGGAGGATCAACATAGTAAAAATGGTAATTCTACCAAAAGCAATCTATAGATTCAATGCAATCCCCATCAAGGTCCCATCAAAATTCTTCACAGATATTGGGAGGACAATAATCAACTTTATATGGAAAAACAAGAAACCCAGGATAGCCAAAAAAATCTCATACAATAAAGGTACTTCTGGAGGCATTACCATCCCTGACTTCAAACTCTATTACAGAGCTACAGTATTGAAAACAGCTTGGTATTGGCATAAAAACAGAGAACTCGACCAATGGAATCGTATAGAAGACCCGGATCTTAAACCACAAACCTATGAACACCTGATTTTTGATAAAGGAGCCAAAAGTACACAATGGAAGAAAGAGGGCATCTTCAACAAATGGTGCTGGCATAACTGGATGTCAACCTGTAGAAGAATGAAAGTAGATCCATATCTATCACCATGCACAAAACTCAAGTCCAAATGGATTAAAGACCTCAATATTAATCTGAACACATTGAGCTTGATAGAGGAGAAAGTGGGAAGTACTCTACAACAAATGGGCACAGGAGACCGTTTCCTACGTATAACCCCAGCTGCACAGACATTAAGGGCAACATTGAATAAATGGGACCTCCTGAAGCTGAGAAGCTTCTGTAAAGCAAAGGACACTGTCACTAAGACACAAAGGCAGCCTACTGACTGGGAAAAGATCTTCACCAACCCTGCAACTGACAAAGGTCTGATCTCTAAAATATATAAGGAACTCAAGAGACTAGACTTTAAAATGCTAATTAACCCAATTAAAAATAGGGCGCTGAACTGAACAGAGAATTCTCAACAGAAGAAGTTCAAATGGCCAAAAGACACTTAAGGTCATGCTCAACCTCCTTAGCTATCAGGGAAATGCAAATCAAAACAACTTTGAGATATCATCTTACACCTGTCAGATTGGCTAAAATCCAAAACACCAATAATAACCTTTGCTGGAGAGGTTGTGGGGTAAGGGGTACACTCATCCATTGCTGGTGGGAATGCACACTTGTGCAACCACTTTGGAAAGCAGTGTGGCGGTTTCTCAGGAAATTCGGGATCAACCTACCCCAGGACCCAGCAATTCCACTCTTGGGAATCTACCCAAGAGATGCCCAATCATACTACAAAAGCATTTGCTCAACAATGTTCATAGCAGCATTATTTGTAATAGCCAGAACCTGGAAACAACCTAGATGCCCTTCAGTGGAAGAATGGATGAAGAAACTGTGGAATATATACATGTTAGAATACTACTCAGCGGTAAAAAACAATGACATATTGAATTTTGCATGCAAATGGATAGAAATAGAAAACACTATTCTGAGTGAGGTAACCCAGACCCAAAAACATGAACGTGGGATGTACTCACTCATAATCGGTTTCTAGTCATAATTAAAGGACATCGAGCCTATAATTCGGGATCCTTGAGAAGATAATAAGAAGGTGAACCCCCCCCCCAAAAAAAAGATATAGTAATCCTCCTGGATATTGGAAATAGACACGATCGCCAGGCAAAAATTGGGAACTTGAGGGTGGGGCGAGACGGGCCAAGGGAAGATGGGGAGAGAAAAGCGTGAAGGGGAGAATTGGGGGAGCTCGGAGGAATGAGATGCTTGGGATACAGGAAGCGTGGATATGGGAGCAGGGAAGCATATATCTTAATTTAGGGAGCCATCTGAGGGTTGTCAAGAGACTTGACCATAGAGGGGTTCCCAGGTTTCCAGGGAGATGCCCCCAGCTAGTTCCTCGGGCAGCTGAGGAGAGGAAGCCTGAAAAGGCCAGTTTCTATAGCCATACTGATGAATTTCTTGCATATCACCATAGAACCTCCACCTGGCGATAGATGAAGAAAATGACTGAGCCTCACATTGGAGCACTGGACTGAGCTCCCAAGGTCCTGATGAGGAGCAGAAGGAGAGAGAACATGAGAAAGAAAGTCAGGACCGTGAGGGGTGCGTTCACCCATGGAGACAGTGGGACAGAACTAACGGGAGATCACCAACTCCAGTTGGAATGGGACTGATGGAACATGAGACCAAACCAGACTCTCTGAATGTGGCCGAAGGTGGAGGCTGACTGAGAAGCCAAGGACAAAGGCGCTGAGCTTTGACTCTTCTGCATGGACAGGCTCTGTGGGAGCCTTCTCAGCTTGGTTGATCACCTTCCTGGACCTGGGGGGAGTTGGGAGGACGTTGGTCTTAACATAGAGTAGGGAACCCGGATGGCTCCTTGGCCAGGAGAGGGAGGGAGGGGAGTATGGGTGGAGGGGAGGGGAGGGAAGGGGGAGGAAGAGGGGAGGAGATGGAAATTTTTAAATATATAAAAATAAACCAAAAAATTTTCATGTTCATTTCTTCTTTAGTTTTCTTCAATCTTTTTCTGTCTTTGGGTGACTATCATAAAATTAGTTCAAAACAGTAGTTTTTCCTAAATTCAAAAGAATTCATTTTAAGGGCTGGGTGTGAGGTTCAGTGACGCAGTCCTTGCTTAGCATGTATAAATAAGGCTTGGGGTTTGATAGCCAGCAACATACATTCAAAAATGAAAAGGAAGATGAAACTAATTTCAACAGTAAAATACTGCTAAATTGTTTACCTCTGTTAGTGGTATTATGATGACATAAGATACCAAATATCTAGTGGCTAATAAGCTCATAAAATAGCAGCCATCACTACATCTATCCCTTTTATGTCTCTGTGTAACTTGACCTTGGCCCTCCTTCCATTCAGAAGCAGATTATATTTATCTTCTGGTGTTTCTAGGATATCCCTATGGCTTGATGTGATCATTACAATGCAGAATAAAATGATGTTGTGAATCCCAAGACTACCTTGAGGCCTCTTCTCTCTCTCTTAGAACCCTGAGACCATCTTACTGTGAAGAAGCCAGATTTGGCTTATTGAAGGGTAAGATCTCGGGAAGAAAACTCAAGATTCTTCTTTGTACAGCAAGCAGCAAATGCCAAGCATTTGAGTGAAGTCATTTCCATCCTTCAACCTCAGATGAAATGGTATATGACTGAAAATTCTAGAGTAAACCCAGATAATATCATTGGAATATAGAAGTGTCACACAGCTCAGGCAACACCAAAGCACAGAATCTAGGCTAAGATGCATTCAAGATTAAGATGGATTATTATACAACAGCCAATAATAAAACAGTTGTGACATGAGGTATTTACAGGTGAAATGACTCAAGGGATGAAATTTAAAGAAGCTGAAGGATAGGAGGGAATATATAAAAAATGACAAACTAATCGAATCTTGTTAAGCCATCGACTGGATTTTATTGCATTATTCTCTCTACTTTTGAACAGGTTTTAAAATAAATAGGATTTTCTAATAACTATGCTTTAAAATTATTATGTTATTTACCTATATATCTACAATAAAAAATAATAAACCAAACAAGAACAAAACAAAGCAAGTGTAATCTTATGCAACTAGAGAAAATGAAAATAATAAAAAATGTTAAGTACCTAATAGATTCAATTCAAACCTTTCTTATGTTTGGTTCTATTTCTACCAGTATTTATAAATTGATACTTGCTCTATGTAAAGAGCCAGTAATATATATATATATATATATATATATATATATATATATATATATGAAACTTACATTATTTTGCACCAAGTCTACTTACTATTTTGTAACTAACTCTCTGATCCTCCATTATATTAAACTTAGTCTCTTAAGAAGAAGACAAAGGGTTGTTGGTGGTGGCACATGTCTTTAATCCCAGCACTTGGGGTAGAGGCAAGAGGATCTCTGTAAGTTTGAGGCCAGCCTGGTCTATAGTGCAAGCTCCAGGACAACTAGGGCTACAGAGAGACGAAGAGGAGGAGTAAAAGGAAGATGAAGAGAATCTCTTGATTCTCCTCAAAATAATGTCCACTTAATGGGCATGGTGGTACTAGTAATCCTAGCACCGATGAGGCAGAGTAATGTTGGCTTGAGGCTGTCCTTAGTTACATAGAGAGACTATCTCAAAGAAGGGTTAGAAAGAGAAAACATTTGTATAAGTAATCACACATGACATATGTCTATTAACTTTCATAAACCCATGTGTTTCCTAGTAGAGCCAATGGCATCTGATTATGAATGATACTTATAGTTTAACATGATCATTGGGAGAGATAGCAATGATAGAGAGCTGTTTATTTTTTTTATTTTTTTTTCATTCTCATGGTTTATTTTTTTTTATATTTAAAAATTTCCATCTCCTTCCCTCCTCCTCCCCCTCCCTCCGCTCCTCCTCCCCCTTCCCGCCCCTCCTTCTCCCCCTTCCCTCCCCTTCCCTCCACCCATACCTCCCCTCCCTCCCTCTCAAGGCCAAGGAGCCATCAGGGTTCCCCACTCTATGCTAAGTCCAAGGTCCTCCCAACTCCCCCCAGGTCCAGGAAGGAGATCGACCAAGCTGAGAAGGCTCCCACAGAGCCCGTCCATGCAGAAGAATCAGAGCCCAGCGCCAATGTCCTTTGCTTCTCAGTCAGCCCCCGCTGTTGGCCACATTCAGAGAGATGGCTTTGGTCGCATGATCCATCAGTCCCATTCCAACTGGAGTTGGTGATCTCCCTTTAGTTCTGTCCCACCGTCTCCATGAGTGAACGCAAATGGATGGAAATAGAAAACACTATTCTGAGTGAGGTAACCCAGACCCAAAAAGATGAACATGGGATGTACTCACTCATAATCGGTGGGACAGAACTATAGAGAGCTGTTTATTACCTGTGGAGTCTGAAGTTGAAAGATCATAAATGAAGCATCTAGTAGTAGAGATAGCAGTAAATAGTTAAGTTCATTTTTATTTCTAAATGGCTGTAGGACAGACTAGAAATTCATGCTGAGAAAGAACTTGACATAAATATAGGGGGGTTTATGCCACAGAATCAGTTAATGCATAATTTTCTAGTTAAAATTAGAAATTTATTACAATACTAGTCACAATAGCTAAGTTATATAATCAACCTAACTTATGTGTTCATTAACAGAAGAATAGATAAAGAAAACTGTGTGTATACATATAATGTCATATAATAAATAATATGGTATATTATACAATTATATAATATATCAATTTGATATAATATATGATATATTATGTGTGTGGTATATACACATATATGCAGCCATAAAGAAGAGTGACATTTTATCATTTACTGGGGAAATGGATACATCTGGAGATCACCACACTGAGTAAAATAAATCAGGTACAGAAAGACAAATATCACATATGTTCTCCCACATGCAGATTCTGCATTTTCTGTTTGTGTGTTTGTGTGTGTATACATACATATATATATA
The DNA here is from genome assembly GCF_903992535.2 of Arvicola amphibius. Classification (NCBI taxonomy): domain Eukaryota; kingdom Metazoa; phylum Chordata; class Mammalia; order Rodentia; family Cricetidae; genus Arvicola; species Arvicola amphibius. The sequence goes on from NC_052065.1 coordinate 50,227,869, forward strand.
TATATATATATATATATATATATATATATATATATAGAGAGAGAGAGAGAGAGAGAGAGAGAGATGAAAACATAAAGGAAACTGGGAAAAGTAATGGTATTACAAGGTATAGGAAAGGTGGAAAGAGGATTAAGGGGATAAATGAGGTGAATATGGTCAAAGTAGTTAGTGTATTTTGACAGATACTATCTTTATGAAGACTATCAATATACATTATATATAAATGAACATACACTAATAGAAACAAAAACTTTGAACTTTAGTTTTTAATGCCAATGGGTATAACATTTAATGTGGAAATTACTTCAGGAGTTCAATGCTTTACATTTGAAAGGCAAGAAAACTAAGGCTCACTGAAAGTAAAATAAAATCAGATTTTTTTCACCCACTCTCCTTATTATTCCTAGTAAACTGCGCAATTTTGTGATTAACTCAAAGAAATTAACATGAAACCAAGATGCTTCGGTTAAAAAACAATCATATTAGTAATTCAATATATTTATGTGGAAGTATTTTTTACCTAATACTAAGAGTTTGGAACCTATTTGTTTTTATAGGATAAGAAGCCAGAAAATGCTGTTGTGATGTGAGGAAAGTATGTCTTGTGTGTGGTTTTGTGCTGTATTTTTGAAATTAAAATGTTTTTATGGACACAAAGGGGTCATTTAACCCACTAAATTTTTGAAAGTTTTCATGTGTTAATTTTTTCATGGAAAGAATCAATTTTAATTAAATTATCATAGAAAAATGTGGTGTGAGATTTACAATAAGTGAAGAATTACTGATTCAAATACAACTCTGTACTCAATAGCAGCTAGTTTCAGAAACCTTAGATATAATTTTGCCATCTAGGCTTTTTAAAGGACCAATTTCTCAAAAGCAACAGAGCAACAGTTTATAAGTTACAATGTTGCTAATACAGAAAGACGGCAAAAGTACAAAGAGGTAAGAAAATGTGGTTTAAGAAGTATATTACAAGCTTATGCTTAATAAAATCAAAATAATGACAATCATTTAAATATGAATTGGATTTCATGAAATGATCATAGCTAACAGTTAAGAAATCAAAGATACCTTCTCTGCATGAGGAAAAGAAGAAAGGAATTGGTATAATGAAACTGAACTACCTTTAGAAATGTGAATTGTACCATTTTAATAAGTTCAAACACAGGGTTCACTTATGTTCCTTCGGGTGCTGTATTATTTACTTTTCTATTGCTGTGATAGAACAACATGGCCATAGCAATTGTAAAAGAAAGCACTGAATTCAGCTTATGGTTCCAGAGGGTTAAAATCTATGATATAAAAGCAAAGGCATGGTAGCAGGACCAGCTGAGAGCTCAAGTCTCAACGACAAGCAGGAGCAGAGAGTGCAATGGGCATGAGTCTTTTGAAACCTCAAAGTCCCCTCACAACGACATACCTCCACTGACAAGGCCACACTTCCTAATCTGTCCCAAGCAGTTAAAACAACAACAAAAAACAAACAAACAAAAAATTAGGGACCAAGTATTCAAACCTCTGGGAACAATTCTAATTGAAACCACCGGAAATACCCACCAACGTTTTAATGTAAGGAACATTTAAAAAAATCAAATTCCACTGTGTATAACTATAAGTATACAACATGATGCTATGAGACAATATAAAGTAAAACAGATACCGACTTTATCTGTGGCAGGAACAGCTAAAATATGCTCATTTAGAAGCAATCCCCGGAGCAGTAAAATTTCATTAACTCATGAAGTGTCTTCTAGCATTCATTTTGTCATTCTGTCCCCAACACCCCTACCCATGGCAACCACTATTTTAAAATCTGCCTTTATTCATTTGAAGCTATTAGACTGGTAACAAATGTTGGCAATAAATAGAAAATGAAACCTCAGTATATTGAGAGTCAGAATGCAGATTGGTGCAGTCACTGCAGGGAACATTATAGAAGTTCCTAGATAAATTGAAAATCAGAACTACCAGATGACCTACCAATCAGTGTTCTGGGTATATAACCCAAAGAAATGAAGTTAATGCCTTATAAATCCTTCTGCACTCCCACATCCATTGCAGTACTATTCACAGTAGCCAAGATATGAAAACCATGTCTATCAAGGGACAAACGGAATAATGTACAGAGTGGGGCACTATTCAGGCACAACAAGGCTGAATTTTTGAAAAACAAAACAAGTCATAAACCAGGATATGCCAACAACTCAATGTTGTTCAATACATTTAAACTATTTAACTGGGGTTTTTGTTATTGCTGGGCTAGTTTTCCTTAGTTCACCTGCCTTCCAATCATATGTAAACCAATTTTTTTTTTTTTTTTTTTTTAAAAAAATATTTATTTTACATCCTAACTAAAGTTCCCCCCTCCTTCCCTCCCTTATCCCCAACTTCCACAATCCACTCCTCCTCTGTTTCTAGGAGCGAGAACATGAGGGAGAAAGTCAGGAACGAGAGGGGTGCGTTCACTCATGGAGACGGTGGGACAGAACTAATGGGAGATCACCAACTCCAGTTGGAATGGGACTGATGGATCATGCGACCAAACCCGTCTCTCTGAGTGTGGCCAACAGCGGGGGCTGACTGAGAAGTAAACCAATTTAATATCATACATAGACATATGTATGTACAATGGCATGTACAAATTATGAAATACCATATCCATTGAGGTTGACTTTTTTCAAAAGTACTTATCTGCTAATTCTACTTTCTCATTAACTAAATAATTCAACCAATAAAATACAGTCATCTAAAATATGAAGCTTGTTATAGAATCTGACATTACAGTGAGCTAACCCTTTTTTCCAACTTCTCTGTGGCAGAAGCATACACATAGTCATACTGTGCTTTACACTAATACCACTTCTAAGTTATGAATCTTCAAAACCTTGATATGATATGTTTATATGACAAAGAAATACATTTTTAAAATAATATCACATTTGACTATTTTTTTGCCAACAGTTGCAACCAGCCTGGGGAACAGTTATTTTATTCCAATTAAACTTTATCTTTTGTCTCTTAATTTTAATAATGTCTTAGAACACAAACTTTCATTATGTATTTTCTGTCTCCCAATGGAATCCTTGAGAAAGCTTACTCTTGCTGATGTACAGTAGTTTCTTCTTTGTGAATTCATTGAGCAGCCATTTTTAAAGTTTTCAATAGATAATTTACTAGTCTAAATGTAAACATTTACTGTGAGAGCTATGGAGTTCTGGGCTGGTCTATGCATTTGATTAGTATTGATTATATATATATATATATATATATATATATATATATATATATAATACAGATTAGTATCTGTATGTATTTAATACTATCTAAAATGCCTATCTAAAATGCTTGAAAATGAAAAAATTGCCAGATAGGAATATGGAGAGACAGGAATAAGAAAAACATCAAAAGTTGTGGTTGGAAATGTATCAGCAAAAACTCAATTAGAAATAACGTGTGCATTTACATGCACACAAACACACACACACACACACACACACGACAGGATCTCACTGTATATCCTTGGCTTGCCTGGAACTTACTTTTAGACCAGGCTAGCCTTGAATTCACAGAAATCTATCTGCCTCTGTATTCCACCTCTTGTAATTAAAGATGTATACCATCATACCCAGAATGAAGTATGTTTTTAAAAGGAAAATTATGTTAGCCAAAAATGACTGTATGTTTGTGATGGTTAATCTCAGTTGTCAACTTGCTAAGATGTTAAATCACTTGGAAGACAGACCTCTGTGCATGACATGAGCTACCATTTTGCCTGAGCTAATTGGGGATGGGGAGATCTTATACTAAATAAAAAGAAAAAACTGAGATGAGCCCAAGCATTTGATGTTCTCTGCTTCTTGACTAAGGTTATAAGTGAGCATTTTCCTTGAGCTCCTGTTACCATGACTTCTCTGCAGTGGTGACCTTACTCTTGAACTGTGAAATAAAATGAACCTCTTTTCTTTTACATTTCTTTTGTCAGGGTATTTTATCATAGCAACAGGGAAAGTAATGAAGACAATATCCTGAATGATTTCATTAGAGATCAACTTATACATACTTATCTATCTGTTTTAATGGGTTCCTTATTTACAGAACCTGCAGATTCAACCAAACATAGATAGAAGATATCCAATAATAGATCAGCAGAGATGGCTCAGTGGGTAAGAGTACTTACTGTTCTTATCTAGGACTGGGGTTTGGTTCTCTGTGCCTGTACTTCAGCTCACAACCATCTGTTACTCTAGTTCCAGGGGCTCTGAAACCCTCTTCTGACCTCCACAAGTACCAGGCAAACACATGATACACATACAAACATACAGGCAAACACTCATGCATGTAAAATAAAAATAAATCTTAAAAAATATTTAAGAAAATCAACTATACCAAATATGTAAACTTTTAGATTTATAGTCCTTAAATAATATAGAATAACAGTTTTACATGATATCCATATTCTTATCTGTGTTTTGAGCCATCTAGAGAATAATTAATGTAAACTGGAGAATTATATAGGTTATATGCAAATAGTATGCTAGTTTATATAGAGGACTTCACCACATGAAGATGGCGGTAGTTACTAGAATCTTGGAAACAAAATCATGTGTATGCCAAAGATTATATATTCGAATTTTCAAATTTTCCAGTGTCAGCAAATACAGTTTTATAGGAATACAGCCATACTCATTCATTTATAACTTGAGTATTTGGAACTAGACCTTATGGACAGCATACAAATAGATATGCATACATATATATACATATATGTAGTCATACTACAGTGTCTGTGGTATTTTTCCATTCTATATGTTAGCACTTTATAGAAACGTAAAGAGTTTAGAACCCAAATGAGGTTTTGGTACTCTAAACTGATTCAAAAAGGACCTTCCTAAAATTACATTAGAACAGGAATTCTAAGGATAAGCAAAACATTTAAGTTGTTGTCTATGTGAGATAGTTAATAATTACAAAAGAGATTTTTTAAAAATCAAAAGGAGATATCAGTGCTATAAAACGTGTCGTGTAAATGCTAAGAGGAGACCCCCCCCACACACACACACACACAGAGAGAGAGAGAGAGAGAGAGAGAGAGAGAGAGAGAGAGAATGGCTTTTACTTGCCTCCAGATAAAATATAGTTTAGGCAAAAGTAAGAAACAGAGGGAGTGGATGGGAGAAGAGAGAAAAGGAAGATAGGAAAGAAAGAGAGGAGAGAGAGAGAGAAAAACACATGCGAGTCTGATCTCCATAAATAATTTACTGCTAGCTTATAAACAATAGAGCAGCACAGTCTGAATGCCAAAGAGGGTCTTTAGATGTCATAAAGCCATTCAATAGCACTCGTACTGCAGCAAGTCTCACTGTGAGCTTCGATGTCCTGAGAAAGAAACTGCTTAGTTGAGGTCATCAGTTAGCAGAAAATAATTTCCCTCATATGGAGAAGGAGATTTACTACTGTGCATTTGGAACAGGTAAATTGCAATTTAAAAACAGAGTTGCATAATATGAGCTAGCTGGGAGAATGAATAATGGGTTCTTCTTCTGATGGTTAGAGCTCAAACAAAATGCGTGATACCTCTGTCAAAACATGGGTTGTCAATATGGGCATTGTGAACATTAAAACTGAATAACTCAGGTAGAGTCTGCCCTGGCAATGAAGAATGTTTAAATGCTACTACTCACTGGTAAGAATTCCTACCGTGGCATACCAGTTGTGTCAATTAAAATGTCCCAGATATTGTGACATATTCCTCAAAGAAAAAAATCATGCCTGCCTGACAACTGTTGGCCTAATTGGAATCATCCAGGTGTGGTGAAATTACAACTCTCAAGAAGCTAAGGTGGGGAGGAACTTGGACTTCCCACAGGGCAGGGAACCCTTACTGCTCTCTGGACAGGAGAGGGACGGGGAGGAGGTGGAGGGGGAGGGGGGTAAATGGGAGGCGGGGAGGAGGTGGAAATTTTTAATAAAAATAATAAAAAAAGAACTAAGGTAAGAGGAGTGTGAGGTCAAGGCTATCCCAGGTAGAAAGTTCCAGAACAGCTTATATTACATGATTAAATTTCACCTTAAAAAAGAATAAAATTAAAATAAAGTCAGACTTCATGAAAACATTATAAATTCAAATGATGATGTCATTTACACTTCTAATTTAATGTTGGTACAATGTACTCTCTTTCCTAGATCCAAACATGAATCCCATGGAATGCCATTTTGTTATTTCTTGCAACCTTTGCTACCAAACTCCTTACCAAGAAAATCTAGCAAAGTAATCCTGGATTCTATTTATGATTATATAGAGAAACAGAAAATAAGACACAAATGTAGCAGGATAACCAAAATAATTACAGACAAAATGTCTAAACTCTTGTGATTTTTTTTCCTGTTAGTATCTTGATAAACATTGTACGTAAAGTAGTGTTTTAGAATGGAAAGAAAGAAAAAAAAACTAGTAAAGTCCAACTCTTTATTAATATTGAATGAAGGCAACTATTCAAATCACAAAGCCCTGCTGAGAATAATATATACTCACAATCATAAACAATGCATAAATGAGGCAGATTGGAACAAAATTTGAAATTCTGATTAAAATGTGCTAGGAGCAAGCAAAACGCCACAAGAATGTAATTGAATACAAATCCCTTTATTCTGTCACATCTCCCAAAATGTGTTTGATGAAAGAACTGTTATTTTAAAGTGTTATTCTCTATATCTCTATCCATTCTCTGGTTTGTAAGGTTACATATGAATATCTATTACAATATGATTCTTAAATTTTTACATAAACTTCACTACAACCTTCTCATCAAGGCCAGACCTGCAAGACAAATGAATGACAGAACTAATGGACCTAACAAGATACTGTCTTGTATTGCTTCATAAAGTTTTCAACTAATAAGTCATTAATGTCTGAATATAAATTTATTGACCTATATTGAGATTCACAGCAGGTTGATTATATTGACTGAATTCAAATGAGGCCGTTGGATCATGTTGGTCAATAAATGTTGATCCAAATTATAAAGATCAGCAGGATTGAGTGTAATGAAGCTTGCAATAAGCTATACACTATGTCTTTTGTTAAGGAGCATTGCCACTAAGAATAAAAATTAAGATTTAGGTAATAGCATATTACTGTTGACATTCACTTGCAAAGAAAACTATTGAGTGAATGCATAGATACAATCAAGGATATGCTGATATAGCAATTAGCAACAATAATATTAGCTTGTTTCAGAATGTTTTTAACTACCAAAATGAAATTGTATTGTATAGTTCCTGTGAACCTCAACATCTAATCTATTTGGCAGGCACTAGCAATGGTGAGGTTTCATAGAGGTGAATAATTGTCTTCCTATTTAAATTTCACAATGAATGAGACAGTTAACAAGTAATGAAAACATAAATTATGATCATGAGAAATATTTATTAACATCATGGTTTGGCTTTTTTAAAATAGGATATTATTCCCATTTAATACATGGTAAAACTAAGGCCCAGAAAGGTAATGCCACCTTGTAAGTTAGTGGTAGAGATGGAATTCAAACACACACAAGTCTGGATTCAGAATAGAGTCCCAGTGAAGTACACTATACTAAGGTTTCTGCGAAAGAATTAGATCTCTCAAGACTTGAAAGATGTTTTCAGTAGAGGGAAGAGACAACAGAAAAGGTAAGATAGAAGAAATACAATGTATTGGAGTAGTGGGAAGTAAGCCCTGGTGGCAAGAGGTTAGAGAATATGGGGAAGAATGGGATTAGAAATAACAGACATATATCACATAATTGCATATATCTAGTTTTTATTCTCCTTTATTCTTTTCATTCCTGTTTTCAATTTTGTTTGAAAGCACCTGGGATTTGATTTCCTGATTATAAACATTTTCTCTTTGCTTACATGGAATTGTTTCATAACAATTAGGAAGAAAAATATTACAGCTTACCCTAATCTTATTCTTCCTTTCCTGGGGAAAAGACTAAGGAATTTGACCAAAGCACTTCATACTTCAGTACTATTTGTTAACAAAATGTGAATGCTTTTCACTGAACGTGCCTGGTTTTTCTTGGGAACTTTGGGTAATCAAAGCAGGTGCTTATGAATTCTAGGGTGCGGCCTGTAGCATGATACAATAGGCAAACTGAGGTGCTTTAGAAAATGGGGAGACTTTATAATAAAAACAGTGCCTTATGTTTAATTGATGAGAATCACTTACTTTTGAATAGGTAAGAGCTTTAATAAATGATACACAACTTTCAGTCTTTGAAACTGAAAGTTAATTTGTCAACAAGGAATGATTACAAAATTTCAGTATGCCATCAAAAGTCATCGAAATAGAAACTATGCAGACTTCATTCACTTACAGCAATGTCAAACAAGAAATTAACAAACAGAAGATGGAGGTGTCTATGTGTTTGTAAATTCAAAATGTTTTTCTACTTAAATACTGTTAAAATTCAAATAGAAATTACTATTTCATTAGCTACAAAGAGTAGTGAAATAACAGCACATATTACAATTTGGAAGAGAATCATAGCCAGCTTAAGAGTAAAATAATATTAGTACACACAAAGATGAAAGACAAAGGGCCAAATGTCCATATTCAGCAAAGAAAAATAACAAACACGGAGCTGAGGATATGGCTCAGTGGATAAAGTGCTTGTTGTGCAAACATGAAGACTTGAGTTAGAATCCCCAGCACCCACATAAAAAGCCAGTCTTGGAGAGGGGTGGGGTGGGGGTATGGGTGGAAGGGAGGGGAGGGAAGAGGGAGGAGGAGGGAAGGAGATGGAAATCTTTAATAAAATAAATGAGGGGAAAAAAAGGAAAAAAAAGCCAGATGTACCCTCAAACATCTGTAAATCCAGTGTAGAGTAATTAAGAAAGGTAAATTCCTGAGGCTTTTCTGGCCATTCAGCTTAGCCCAAATAGTGAGCTATGGATTCAGTAAAGAAACTCTGCCTCAAAAATAAGGTAGACCGTGATTGAGGCAAACATTTAAACATTGACCTCTATATTACACAAGTGTACACTCTTGCATATACATGTTCACACACACAGAGAGACACCATATACACATGTAATGCAAAATTTGTCTACTAAAAGAAAGGAGGTGACAATAGACAAGATCGCCTGACAAAATTGGGAACATAGGGGTGGAAGGAGGAGGGAGAGTGGAAGGGGAAGAGAAAGAGAGAAAGGGAGGGGCAAGGAGAACGTGAGGAAATGGGATATTCAAGATTGAGGATGGAAGGAGATGAAAGAAGGAAAGAGATATCTTGATTGAGGGAACTGTTATGGGGCTAGCAAGAAAATTGGTTCTAGAGAAATTCCCAGGAATCCATAAGGATGACCCCAGCTAAGACGCTAAGCAATAGAGGAGAGGGTTCCCCAACTGGCCTTGCCCTGTAGTCAGATTGATGATTATCTTAAATGTCACCATAGAACCTTCATGCAACAACTGAGACCAACATCAGAGCACTGGACTGAGCTCCCAAAGTCCAGTTGAAGTGAGAGAGGAATGAGAATATGAGCAAAGAGCTCAAGACTGTGAAGGGTTCTCCAATTGAAACAGTTTGCCTGAGCTAATGGGAGCTCACCAACTCCAGCTGGACTGGGAAGGAACAAGCATAGGACCAAACTAGTTACTCTGAATGTGGTTGACAGCTGCATGGTTGGGACAGACTGAGGGGACACTGGCAGTGGCACCAAGATTTATCCCTACTGCATGTACTGTCTTTTTAGAACCTATTGTCTTTTTATGGATACCTTACTTAGCCTAGATATAGTAGGCAGGTCCTTGGACTGTCCCCAAAGCAATGTGAGGAGTGGATGGGAGGTGGGGTGGGAGGCAACTGGAGGAAATTGGAGGAGGGGGAGGGAATGGGAACTTCAATTGGTATGTATAATGAAAAAGATAGTTTCTTTCCTTTTTTAAAAAAATAAAAACAAAATAACCTTTAATGCCAGCACATGGGAGATAGAGGCCAGAAAACTGCAAACTTGAAGCTAGCACATGTCACATAGCAAATTCAAGGCTAGCCTACCTCAAAACAAAGAAGAAAAGAAAGAAGGAAACAATGGACATTTTAAAGACCTTTAAAAACCTAGTTCATTATCACAGGATTTTACATATGTGTTATTTCTGTGTTACAAGGGCAAATAATTCTCATGGTATGTCAGCTGTATCCAATTAGAGAAAATGAGTTAAAACTTTGTAACTCACTTCATGAATCAGCCCCATACCTGGCTCCCAAGCTTTGCAAAAGTACTACACATAAAAATACATGCTCTTACATACAATTTATCCCAATAAATGAATACATACTCTTACAATGTACTCCAATAAACTAATTAACTGATTAATTAACTGACTTAGTAAAAATTACTGCAAATAGTTACTGAGTCAGGTCTAAATTAGCCCCATATCAAAGCAAGTATTGACTTTAGAAGATCCTCCAAAATAATTCTAGGAGTTCAAGAATTGTGCAGTATGATCATCCAGAAGGAACTATCCATATATGTGCATAAATACCATGCCAATGTTAAGTATAAGTACCTATTTTTGACTGAAAAAAAGTAACAACACCAACAAAAGGAGTTTTGATAAAATTGGAACATTTTTACAAAATTACAATTATTTTCAGAATTGTCTACAGAGAAACTATATAATAAAAGTAAACTTGAGGCTCTGGAGAGATGATGGTGGAAAGCACTTGCTGCTCTTTTAGAAGAACCAGGTTCAATTCCCAGCACCCACATTGTGGCTAGCAGCTATACATAACTCCAGTTCCAGGGGATCTGATGCCTTCTTCTGGCCTTCGTAGGCACCACCATGTACCTGGTACACATATATACATGCAGACAAAGCATCCACACATGTAAAATAAAAATAAGTAAATCTATTTTTAGACAGGGTCTTTCTATGTGGCACTGACTGTCCTGGAACTCTCTATGTAGACAAGGCTAGCCTTGAACTCACAGAGATCCATCTGCCTCTGGCTCCCAAATTCTAGGAATAAAGCCATGTACCATCATGCTCAGTTAAATAAATCTTTTTTGTTGTTGTTTTTATTTATTTATTTTTGTTGAAGTGAGGTACATGCATTTGTGCACATGCATATACATTAAATTTTATGAAATAAAATGAAGCTGAGTAAGCTATCTCTTTATTATACATTCATAAAAAAGTACTACTTTTCGTGTAGGCCAACACAGCAAGCAGCTACAAAATATAATGGACAAAGTATCAATTTACAATAGCAAAGAGCAAGTGTGTGTACACATATGCGCGCGCGCGTGTGTGTGTGTGTGTGTGTGTGTGTGTGTGTGTGCATATGTCTAGAAAACAGTATATGGTTAACAGGTATACTACTCAACCCACATATATGACTTTTGTATCATACCTACAAGTAATGAAAACCATCTAAATGTGCACATTATGTGCTTCTCATCCTTGTGCAATGCTAAGCCATGCTCTCCATTAACTATATACACTGAACATTTCATTTTAATTCCAGACCCACATGAAATCCACTATATGGTCACATGTATCCCATTGTACTTACTTTTATTTCTGGTAACCAAAATATTCCACATAGCATTAAGTTTACTTGTATAACCTATGTAGGATGGATTTTTTTTCAGCATTAAGTGATGTGTGTTTATCCCATACTTCCTCCAAAAAAAATGTAGCATCATGGTTTGAGACCACTATTACCTTAAAGTGATTTTTTCATCACAGATGTAGTCATTGAATCTATGCAGAGGATAAGAAAATTGACAGTCAGGGTTTTGATAACTAAGAAGAGAAAGGAGGTGGTCCACAGGGCTGCCCTTATTTCCTAAGTCACTATTTCCTAAGGTACAACTAGTCTTGCAGCTGCTCCCTTCCACCGCTGCACACCTGGGGAAAAGCCAGACATTTATTAAGGCAGCACTAATGAGACCCACAGGGATGATGGGAACAGAGACACCTTGTCTGGTTCCAAGGAGAAATATAGTACAATCCACCTTGGTAGACACTGCTTTAGTTTGCTGTCTGTTGCTGTGATAAACACTATGGCTGAAAGCAACTTGCGAAGGAAAGGGTTTAGTTCAGCTTTCACTGCCAGATAACAGTCCGTCACTGAAGAAAGCTGGGGCATGAACTCACCTCAAGAACCAGGAGGCAGAAAAAGAATGTGAGACCACAAAGGAATGCTACTTCCTGGCTAGCTCCTTTGGCTCATGTTCACATAGCTTTCTTATACATCCCAGGACCATATGCCCAGGGATGGTGCTACGTGTGGTGGGCTTTGCCCACTTACATCAATCATCACAGGAAAAAAAGACAATCTCTCACAGACATGGCCATAGGCTAATATGATCTGGGAAATTACCCAGTTTAGACATATTCAGCCCTGTACTGTGTCAAGTTGACAGTTGAAGCTAATTAGCGCATATACCATTGTAGGTCCCATGATTGCTGACAACTAGTACCAATCTACACCTCTTTTCATGCTCAAGTCACCCCCAATCATGACAAAAATATACCAAAACTATAATGCTATAAAAAGAACATGGAATTTAATTGCTATATTGAGAAAAGAGGATGTAAGCTATTCTTAATTAAATGCATTTAAATCTTAAGAAACCACTTGTACAGAACTTGCTATATTTTTATTTCCTATCACTGGAATGATAGGGTGTCTTAAAAGTGAAAAAGAAAACACTAACAGAAAAATATAGCCAATGTTTTGTCCACAGAAAGACAGCACATGAAAATATCTCTTTCGCACCATAAACTCCAAAGGCAAATCTCAATTAGTGCCCGAGAGAACAAATGTGGTGGCTCAAACTTGCTTCCAAGGAGTACATTTTGGCTCAGATTTATGAAATATCCATTGAATTCCCCACACAGAATAGCAGGAGAAAACACTGTATTGTCTGTCTTATAGAGATGGGAGAGAGTGATGACTTTTGTGGTCTACCATTGTATCCAGTATGTGCCAGTGCAATTCTGAACTGTGACATTTCAAATTAGCTGATCCTGGGCTACCCACACCCATACATAGATGAAGGAAATATAGAAAGTTTGCAGCAACATTCTCAACTGGAAACTCAGAAGTAATAGTGATAGAAAACGTGTGCTACAGGTGCGTGACAATCAGGACATACTGCTGAAGATGTCAGATCATTCCGACAAATTATAAGGCAAATATGAAATTTTCCTTACAGTCTGATTAATTTTCTTCAATTTTGGTTATGATACTAAAACCCTATTATATTATATAAAATTTGGATTCTTTAGTCATCGGTCTAGGTATTCAACCATATATTCCTTTTAATTGTTTTCAATATGAATTGATCGATTTTTGTTTAGTGGTATTTTGTTTGGTTTTTGAGACAGGGCCTCATGTAGCCCCAGATGGCATCTAATTAGTTATGTGGCTGAAGCTGTTCTTGAAGTCCTGTTTCTACTGCCTCTGCCTCCAAAGTGCTGGGATAACAGGTGTTTACTACCACTCCCAGATGTAATAAAACCATTGTGAATGGACTTTGGAAATTTTTATTTCCAGACAGTCTCAAATGATCTCTTCCAAAAAAATAAGGCATTCTAATGATAACATCTTAACAAGTAGGCAAGAAGCAAACAATTTCACTATATTTGAAACAAGTTTTGAGACAAGGCTAGTATGATTCCGTTACATGTGAACAATAAGGCTGGCCCATATTCTACTTCTGTGTGCTATGCCTACAGAAGGCAGGTGGTTTATTACAACTTGGAGAGGATTCCTGGAAAGCTAACTATTTCTCTGGGAATTTTAACTCAGAGATAAAAATTTTGGACAAAAGTTTCCTATTTATTCAATGCACATTGCCAGGTAAATTGGAAGCTTCACAGCTGGCTGAATACAGGAAGTCAAACAGCTGTTAGCCTTGTTACTGTCTCCATGCTGGTTCAATTCCAGTTGAATCTGTCAAGGTCTAGAAAGAACCGGGTTTTCCCATACAACATGTCCAGACCACACAGAAACAAATTTACATCTGCAAGTGCTTGCATTCCTTTAGCCAGCCCTCAAGAAAACACCCGATGAAAAGTTTCCAGAAACTACAGAACCATGATGATTCCAAAAATCTTATGGACTGATACTCATAAGATGATTCACTGGGCCCCAAATAGGTAAAAGAGTGTGTGTGTGTGTGTGTGTGTGTGTATGTGTGTGTGTATGTGTGTAACCCAGTCTCTCTTCCTAGAAGAACACTGTTGCATTTGGAAATCTTCTAGTACCTAAAGTGGCAGGAAGACAGTACAAATATTTAGAGACTCAATTTTAGTAGAATACAGGGTTATCTTTGCAAAAAATGTACCAGTCACATGACAGCTTTGCACACATGACAACAGCAGTTTTTACATCCTTCCTATCAAGGAACAGGTTGAGACAATACTGGCTGGTTCTGAAATACACCCTATGTATCCAGTTGCCCATGGACTTGTACCTTGCAAGTTGTACATTTAGAGCAGAGCATAATCTCTACAATCTACCATCATAAAAGAAATCTCCTCTTTCCAAGCATAATTTTTTGAAAAGAAATGATGCTCATTAAAGAGCAATTTCTGGTATCTTGATCCATTAATCACTCCACGATAAGAATTGTATCTTCTTTATAGCCCCTTATTGAGATTTTATTTTGCTTTGTTTTGTTTGTTTTTAAGGAAAGGTGCTTCATTGAAATGTTCAGGTACTGGGTTATGTACACTTGTCAACTTAGAACCTACCTGATAAGACAATTGAAAACATCTAGTAAATGACTGATACAATATGCTGCTCTACCATAATGCAACTGGTTTTACAATTAGGTACGCCATAAAATCTTGAGTTTTGAAGAAGCTTTATCAGTAGTCAACAGCCAGGTCTAAACCTGCCGTATACCTAGTTTTGTTATCTGTTTCCAAGTAGTTGCTTTGAGAATCAGTATCTCTAGTGAAATTATATTTCATTCGTGCTTAAGATTTTCATTGATATGACCTCGAATTTCTAGATTGTTTGAAACATTCCTGTGTAGTATAAACAACCTAGGGTTACTCTCACTTCCCCAATAGTTTAGAGACAATAAAGAAGATTTATTGCAAAAATCTCTCTCATAGGGAAGGTTAAGTCTGTTATAATTAAGATGATTATCATACTAGAAGCAAAGTAAAGGCCAGCCCATAGACTCAGCTTCCCTCCAGGTAGATTCCACCCAAGCTGCATCCATCTCTACATGATCTACACTTGATCATCAGTTGAGGCACATTCAGACCAATTGTCCCTCAGTATGATTTCTCCTTGTTCTTTTATGCTTGCTCCTAGAAAATGATAGTATGTACTTACAAGTTGTTTCAGTTGCTGATATCTGCTGGACCAGTTACTTCCATGGGTGCCTTTTCACTGCCACCGGAAGAACAAACAGCACAACACCTGGAAAAAAAAGACTTGAGCTTCAACCAATTTCTTAAGTACAGAAAATTTATTAGTTTTATAGTAATGTCATATAAATGTTACAAATGGACTTGTTTAAACACCAAAACTCTACTGTCTCGCTATTCTGAGGGTCAGAAGAAATAGTCATACAGCTATTTAAGCAAAAAAAAAATGCCTACCAGCAGCATAGAGAGGTAGAACTAGTGCCTTCATAGAACCTTCACCCCTATGTAAATATCTTTGGAATGGGAAGGTACTCTGCAGCCTACCAAAAGAAAAAAAATGTGGATATCAACCCATTCACAAATCCTTTACCTTCAATCTGCCCTCTCTGCAAGATATGCTAAGACAATGGCAACACAGAACATGCGGGAGTAGCCAATCAATGTATAATTTGATTTAAGTCCTACTGCATGAGACACAACCTATACATGTCACTGTTAGGTGATCAAGAACCAGACTAGATATGCCAGGGATCTAGGATAAAAGTATCAATAAAATTACTTCTAAGGATTTTTTGTTATACTCATAGTCAGTGCCTTATCCAGTCATCATCAGAGAGGCTTCCCCCAGCAGAAGATGGTAACAGATTCAGAGACCCACAGCCAGACATTATTTGAAAAGAGAGTCTAGATGATATGTCTCCATCAAATTCCTCCCCTCAGAGCTCATGGAACCCAGCAGAAGATGACTTGGAAAGATTATAAGAGTGAGAAATAGTCAAGGACACCAGGAGAACAAGGCCTTCTAAATCAAATATTAAGCAAGACTCATGTGAACTCACAGAGACTGAGGCAACAAGCACAGGGCCTACATGGGTCTGTATCAGGACCTTCTTGTATAAATTACAACTTTCATCTTAGTATTTTTATGGGACTCCTGACTATAAGAACAAGTAGGTCTCTGACTCTTGTGCCTACTCTTGGGACCCTTTTCCTCCTGTTGGGTTGCTATGTCCTACTTTAGTATGATAGTTTTTGTTTCATCACGTTACATTTTATTTTATTATTATATCTTAGAAGACTGTTCCTTTATAATGAGAGGCAAAAAAGAAATGGATCCAAAGGGGAGGGGAGGGAGGGAGGGACACAGAGTAGAGCTAGCAGAAACTGTAATCAAGATATATTGTATGAGAAAAGAATCTATTTTAAATAAAAAAGGGGAAAAGAAAATCATGCCAGTATCACTGATGGAACATAGATGCAAAAAAAATTCTCAATACAATACTTACAAACCAAAAAAGAAAGAATTAATTAATTTAAAGGAAACTATTTGGGTAGTCATTTAGAGAGAGAAAATAATGGTACTTTAAATATGCTCCCTTTATAGAACATATTTACTTAACTGACCAACAAACTGTATCCTTAGAATACTTGTTATCTTTAAGCATTCAATTTTCAAGTAAAGTTCAGTCATGCCCAGTCCACAGCCTATAGGCCACATGCTGCTGAGGACAGCTGTGAATGTGACTAACAAATGCAAAATCATAAACTTGCTTAAAACATTGAGACCTCTGATAGCTTTTGTAACTCAATTTTATGTTAGTTGAGTATGAACTTTGTAGACAACAATGTCATGCCATAATGTTGAAATGTTAGACACATCTGGTAAATAGAATGATTATCTTTTTAAATAAATGTTGAAATATGTAGGTATTTTTCTAAGTAATACTGTAAAATATTGTCTTCCAAAGCCATTATCAGCACAGCTGGTGAGCTATAGAAGCTAGAAGCTAAGGACTTAGATGGCAGTCTATGTCTTTGATTTAAAGATCCACCTCTCCTATCCTCATGCAAGTGATATTACTTGTACTTTAAGTTCTGAAAACATCTTCTCCATTCTTAAATTACTTGCAACCATACCCTTGCAAATATTTGAGATTTGGTTGTTATTTTTTCTCCACAGATATTACCCCAAATTCTCCTCTTTGGAGTCAAATAGCCTTGTTTGGATCCCTGTTCTAACACAAATAACTCAACCCTGGGTAAGCCTATTCTCTCTTTGGATCTCAGTTGCTATCATTCTTGATAGACTCCCTCATTCACATCCTAAATCATGTACTTAACTAGATGGCTCTGGCACATAGCTGGCAGTTATAAGGTTACTGAAAACACAGCCTTTGTAGCTGTGCAATTCTAATTTTAATTCTCAGTACTTCTATGTGTTGTGAATATATTACTTAAGATCTCTTAAGCTCACTTCCTCATCTGTAAAGTGCAGATAATAACAGCACCTCTCACAGAATGGGTGGAGAATAATATAAAACACTTAAATAAAACATCATAGGCAAGAAATGCACCTGTGGCTTAGGAACATAAATACTAGCTGGCTTTCAATTTCTATACACCTCTTTCTTGAGTGGTTAGAAAACTATGTAACTATAGGAACTTTGTTTTTAACAGTTCCCCAACTCTTTGTTACACGCTTAGAGCTTTGCTGCTCAAATTTGGGCCAGCATCATCTGGCAACTGCTTGGAAATCATCCCTTCTGTTTCCCTCCCACACTTAGTGGTTCAGAGTCTACATTTATTTAAAGGATTTTGCACAGACTTATTTCCAAGAAGAAATGGTGAGAGTTCATATTTTGTCAATGTTTGGCAACTGTTCTTTCCTAGCCATGAAATATATTCTCCTGTGGAATAAAATAAGAAATATTTCTTGCACAGGACTGATGATGAAACCACTATCTTTTATGTACCATCAATGCAAGAATGCTGCATACCAGAATCGACATCCCCAGTGGCACAGAAACACAGTGAAGTGAGGAGACAAGTACTCTAAGCTTTCCCACGGTCCTTAGAGAAATAACCTAGCAGGACTGGGTTTCTAGCCACCTTCTCCAATTCTACACATAAATCCATCTTTCAGTTTTCTTAGATGCCAGAGTAAAATGCATGCTCTCTAGCCCCTTGGCACCTATTTATTACCTGGTTCTGCTCTCCAGATTATTTAAGTTTTAGTTCATCATGAATTTAGGATTTTGACAATTTAAAACATAAATTGGTGCTCCATAAATACAATGTTTTCAATCAACTTTGTGAACAATTCCATTGCTTCAGCTATAAAACACATGCAAGGTCTTAAAACCATTAAACTAGTAAAGAAAAATGTTAATTTTCCACCCTGAAAAATGTCTTTAATGTATTTTCAGATATTACAATATACCCAATCATACTTTATTAATACTTGCATTGTTAATATAAGAATAAACACTGTCTGTGGTTCCACAAAACATTCTTCTATAATCCAAACAACGTAAATATCTATTAAGGTCAAAGACACTGCAACTTCTGAAGTATTTTTGACTACTTTAGAGAATATGCATATGCTAATGTATTTGGTTGGAAGGTTAGATATAATAGTTAATATTGAAAACTTATTCAAAGGAACTTCTTAATAAAGATTTACTTTTATGTATACTTATCAGAATACAAATTCTACTATTTTCCACACCCTTTCCAGTCCTGCCATGTGTACTTATTGGATAAAGGGCAACACATTAAAAGAGATTATTGATTATCATTTAAATAAAGTAGAATCAATAAAGATATAAAACTAGTAATGTTTCTCAGGCACGAGAATGTCATCATGAAAGGTCACTCAAAACTCAATGACAATTTCAAGTACATTCAACCTCAAAGTTATGTAAATATAATGCTTGTGGAATTGTTAAAATGATTATGTGCATTTCTTTGCCTGCGTTTATGTATCTACATTATAACATTGACCTCCCATATAGAAATAGAGGAGAAAAACGTAGTGAAAAAAAAAAAACAATGTGTGTTCTACACTCCAATATAAGACAGCCCATATTGGCATGCCAATATCAAACAGTTTTAAAGGTAAAATGAGTGAATGAACAAATAAACGGAGATAAGTATATGCCTTTTTCTGGCACGTGAAGATACGGATGAATAAATAGAATTGAGACAAATAATGAATTAGAAGAACAAAGCCTATTGCCTTGACCTTTTTGCTCACAGCGTTGGTGAACTCAGGATATGGGGAGTTGGAGAGTACAAGAGAAAGGAGTAAACAAGAGATGCTTACATTAGTCCACTTAAGGTGTAAATATGCACACCTGTAAACTCCATGTGATCACTTATTTACTTGTTAATTTAAACTACATAAACAATAGGTGGAAGCCTACTTCTTCAAACTGATGTGCTCAGAATCAATATGATAAGAATAAAAGAAAAATCAGCACCCTGAACCTTGGGTATTGTGTACTTAAACAACTCTTACTCGGGATGGTCATGGAGATGTTCTTTTAACCTAATCATACTGGTCTTGTGAGCAGGAGGTACTTATTTTATTTTGGGATCTGACACTTAATATTAGCAACTGACTCTAATCCTTGTAGGGCAGTACAGTTAGGTGGATAGTCACATACTAGCAGGTTTGGATATCATTGAGGATAGACCTCCATCCCTCACACTCAGTGGATTGTAAAAGCAGAAATGAAATAGGTAGGATTTTGATTGCTAGTCAACAGAGTGAGTACTTATGTATTTCTGGACCTGAATAGAGATATGACATTCTACAGCCAGAAAGATAAGATTACACTCTGTCTAACAAGAAGCTTTCTTGTAAAAAACAAGACACAATATTCCTTTTTCCCATTAGAAACAAAACATCCTGAGTGAGTTAACCCATACCCAGAAAGATGAGCATGTTATGTACTCACTCATAAATGGCTATTAGCTATAAAGCAAAGGATAACTAGCCTATAGTCGATGACCCAAGAGAAAGTAAATAACAAAGAGAACCCTAAGAGAAATATATATATATATATATATATATAGATAGATAGATAGATAGATAGATAGATAGATAGATAGATATAGATCCCCTTGGGAAGGGGAAATAGACAAGATATCCTGAGAAATTGGGGGCACAGGAGTAGGGGGAGAAGGGAAGGAGAAAAGGGAGGAGGAGAGAAGAAGTAGAGAGGGAGGAGAACTTGAGGGAACAAGATAGTTAAGATGGGGAAAAGACAGAGACGGAGAGCAAGGAAAAAGATATCTTGATAGAGGGAGCCATTATGGGGCTAGCAAGAAACCTGGAACTAGAGAAATTCCCAGGAATCCATAAGGATGACCCCCAGCTAAGACCCTAAGCAATAGTGGAGAAGCTGTCTGAACTGGCCTTGCCATGTAGTCAGATAAATGAATATCCTAAATGTCACCATAGAACCTTCATACAGTGGAGCACTGAGCTTTCAAAGTACAAAGAATAGAAGTGATAATACAGCAAGGAGGTAAAGACCATGATGGGGACACCCACTGAAACAGTTTACCTCAGCTAATGGGAGCTCACCAACTCCAGCTGGATTGGGAAGGAACCAGCATAGAACCAAACTAGATCCTCTGAATATGGATGACAGTTGTATGTCTGGGGCCGACTGTGGGACCACTGGCAGTGGGAACAGGACTTATTCCTACTGCTTGTACTGGCTTTTTTGGAACCCATTTTCTTTGGATGGATACCTTGCTCAGCCTAGATATAATAGGGAGGGCCTTGGTCCTTCCTCAAAGCAATGTGCCTTACCCTCTCTGAAGAGTGGATCAGGGGAAGGTGGACAGAAAGGGATTAGGGGAGGGAGTGGGAACTGGGATTGGTATGTAAAATGAAAAAAGATAGTTTTTTGTTTTTTTAAAATAAAATAAAATAACATTGTCTTCTCCCTCAAAAATTAATTCAAACAACCCTGTCAATCATCTGGGCAAAGAAATGCCCCTCAAGAAGTTGTTTCAATTTACTCAGGAGATCTTGTCTGTTTTTCCTTCCCGGGCGGGGGGGATGCAAAATTGGGAGAATGGGTGGGGGAAGAGTGAGGAAGGGCAGTAGGGGAGAGGAGAGGGATGGGGGGAGGAGAGCATGAGGGATACAGAAGCTCAAGTTGGGGGAAGGTCAGAGAGGGAGAGCAAGAAAAAAAGATACCTTGATAGAGGGAGCCATTGAGGGTTAGGGAGAAACCTGGCACTAGAGAAACTCCCAGGATTCCACAAGGATGATGGCGCTAAGAATCTAAGCAATAGTAGAGAGGGTGATGAACTGACCTTCCTCTGTAATCAGATTGGTGACTACTTAATTGTCATCACAGAACCTTCATCCAGTAACTGCTGGAAGCAGATGCAGAGAGAGAAGCTAAGCACTGGGTATAGCTCCTGCAGTCCAGTTGAAGAGGGGAAGGAACTATAATATGAGCAACGGGGTTATGACTATGATGGGGAAAACCAAAGAAATGGCTGGCCTGAGCTAGTAGGAGCTCACTGATTCTGGACTTACAGCTAGGGAACCTTCATAGGACCAAACTAGGCCCTCTCCATGTGGATGGTAGCTGTGTGGCTTAGGCAGTTTGTTGGGCCACTGGTGTGGAACCAGTATTTATCCCTAGTGCATGAACTGACTTTTCTGAGTCCATTCCCTATGGAGGGATACCTTGCTCAGCCTAGATACAGGGGGGAGTGCCTTGATCCTGCCTCAGGTGATGTGACAGATTTTGACTCCCCATGGGAGGCCCCACCCTCTCTGAGGAGTGGATGGAGGGAAAGGTAGGGGATAGGTGGGGGGAGCAGGAGGAAAGGAGTGAGGGGGAACTGGGATTGGTATGTAAAATAAAAAAAGATAAAACCAGTGGGTGGAAAAACTCCTCGTGGTCCTGACTTCCTTGCTTGTCTTCTCCCTCCTTCTGCTCTTCAAATGGACCTTGAGAGCTCAGTCTGTTGCTCTGATGAGGGTCCCTGTCTCTCTCCATCCATCGCCGGATGAAAATTCTATGGTGATATTCGAGATAATCATCAGTGTGATGGTGGGGCAAGGCCAGTTCAGGCACCCTCTCCTCTGCTGCCCAAGTACCTAGCTGGGGACATACCCGTGAACACCTGGGATTCCCTCTAGAGCCAAGTCTCTTTCCAACCCTAAAATGGCTCCCTTAATTAAGATATCTTCTTCCCTGCTCCTATATCTGCCCTTCCTCCATCTCCACCATCCCACTCCCCAAGCTCTCCCCAGTCTTTCCCTTCTCCCTTCTCTTTCCCCCTCTCCCCTTTTCCCAACCCCACCCCCACCATTACCCCCACCCCCATGCTCCCAACTTTTGCCTGGCGATCTTGTTTGCTTCCAGTTTCCAGGAGGATCTATATATGTTTTTCTTTGGGTTCACCTTGTTATTTGGCTTCTCTAGGCTTGTGAACTATAGGCTCAATGTCCTTTGTTTATGGCTAGAGTCCACTAATGAGTGAGTACATACCATATTCATCTTTTTGGGTCTGGGTTATCTCACTCAGGATAGTGTTTTCTGTTTCCATCCATTTGAATGCAAATTCAAGATGTTATTGTTTTTTACCACTGAGTAGTATTCTAATGCATATATATTCCACACTTTCTTTATCCCTTCTTCCATTGAGGGGGATCTAGGTTGTTTCCAGGTTCTGGCTATTACAAATAATGCTGCTATGAACATAGTTGAACAAATGCTTTTGTAGTACGAATGGGCATCTCTTGGTTATATTCCCAAAAGTGGTATTGCTGGATCCTGAGGTAGGTTGATTCCCAATTTCCTAAGAAAACGCCACACTGATTTCCAAAGTGGTTGCACAAGCTTGCATTCCCACCAGTAGTGAAGGAGTGTTCCCCTTACTCCACATCCTCTCCAACATAGGCTGTCATTGGTGTTTTTGATTTTAGCCATTCTGACAGGTGAAGATGGTATCTCAAAGTTGTTTTAATTTGCATTTCCTAGATAGCTAAGGAGGTTGAACATGACCTTAAGTGCTTTTGGCCATTTGAACTTCTTCTGTTGAGACTTCTCTGTTCAGTTCAGTACCCTATTTTTTAATTCAGTTTAGTTCAGTACCCACTGAGGCAGTGTGCCTGTTCTAATGGGATCTCACCAAATCCAGCTGCACTGGAATTGAACGAGCTTGTGATCAAACCAGACTCTCTGAATGTGGCTGACAATGGGGGCTGACTGAGAAGCCATTGATAAAGGCACGACTACTGCACGACTGGCTTTTTGGGACCCTAGTCTATTTGGATGCACAGCTTCCTAGGCCTGGATGGGGGGGGGCTTGAACTTCCCACAGGGCAGGGTTCCCTGCCCTCTCTTAAGGAGGGAGGGGGAAGAAGGAGGGTGAGTGGGGGAGCAGGAGGGAAATGGGAGCAGGGGAGGAAGTGTAAATTTTTGAATGGAAAAATAAAAAAAGAGGGAAAAAAGATAAAACCAACAAAGAAGTTGTTTCGGAAACTTTGAGAACATTATAAAGTCAGCCTAAAATGTAGGTTGGCATAATGGTCTCTAGGAACATAGTCCACTCTCCCCACATGGTAGTATTTCCGTCTCTAAGAAATGGTCACTTTGGCCATTGTCCACTTTACCCTTGAGATTGTCACCACTTTACCTTATAATAAATGCCACCTATGTATCACACTATGCTCCGAGTTTCTCCTCTGAATGCTTGAAACGGAGAGAAGGGGAATAGACTATAGTAGTAGTAAAAGAGGATGCTACTCTTTTCCTGCATTTATTTGCTTGTTTATCTGGTTTAGATTGAGACACATTCTTGTCTCCTGTATACCAGATTATCCTGAAACTCACTATGTAGCTCAGGCTGATCTTAAATTCAATGCTCCTCCTGCCTCAGCATTCCAAATGCTGGAATTAAGGGCATGAGTTATCTCATCTGGCTGGAAGTTCCTCATGTTGTTTCACATTCTTTTGCTCCACCTCTATAATCTTTTCAGACCACAGTATACCATCGCTCTGCATTTACCACTCTCTAATAGGTACTGTGTCTACACTTAGTGCTTTATCTTCTATGTCCCCCAAACATTCAAAATATTTTAATACCTAACACTTCCCATAATGTTTTTATGCTAGATATATTACAAATAAAAGAAAACTCTCTCACTATTTACTAATAAATTAATTGTAAAATCGTTTGTAGCTCAAAATTCTATCGAAAACAAGTTTTTTAATTGATATTTCTACCAATTACATGTAACTCAAGAAATATAAATTGAGATAATGCTATGCACCAAGCACTTGGTGTATAAAGTTCTATAATACATGATTTCACCTTGAAGTGAAATATGGCTTATACCCTTTCTTGGTGAATTTAAAAAACAGCTTATCAGTTGGACTGGAACTGATGGAGCATGTGATCAAACCGGACTCTCTGAATGTGACTGAGGGTGGAGGCTGACTGAGAAGCCAAGGACAATGGCACTGGGTTTTGATTCTACTGCATGGTCGGGCTTTGTGGGAGCCTAGTTTGTTTGGATGCTCACCTTCCTGGACCTGGGTGGAGGGGGGGAGGACCTTGGACTTCCCCTTAGGGCAGGGAACCCTGACTGCTCTTTGTACTGGAGAGGGAGGGGGAGGGGAGGGGAGGGAAATGGAAGGAGGGGAGGAGGTGGAAATTTTTAATAAAAAATCAATTTATCAGGATTTTAAAAATATGTGGGGGCGGGATATTAGGAGGAGGAGAGGGAGGTGGAACTGCGGTTGGTATGCAAAATAAATAAAAATTTTAAAATAAAAATATGTGGAGTTCAAAACTTTCAAATGAACACATATAAACTGTACTAGTTATTTTATGGAACTGTCACCAAAATAGCTATCAAAAACAACTTAAAGGGATGAATTTTTCTCACAGCTTCATAGATATCCATTTGTGATTGTTTGGTCATATTGGCTTGGCAGAGCATCATGGCAGCCAGAATATGTAGCAGAAGAGAGCTGTTCACTAGTTGGCTAAGCAGAAAGCAAAGAAAAAGGAATGCCCATGCTCAGAGCTTGCTTTTTCCTTTATCCCTTTTTACAATTTTTGTATCTATCTCATGAGACGGTGCTACCCACATTAAGGATGGGTCCTCCCCTCTCAGTTAATATTTCAGAAACACCTTCACAGATATACCTAGGAGTCCAGGTAGTTCTTAAACCAATCAAATTTAAATATCATGTAAGTAAAGAAAATTACACATCTAAAAGCAAAACTGATCAATATATATTATAAAACTAATAGTTAAATAATCTTCCTGTATTTCACATCTTGGTAGATTCTAACTCTGAGAAAGTAATGGCTGAATGTTATATTATCTCCCTTTATCACATAGAATCTGATTGTTACATAGTAAGGATCTGACAAACAATTCTAAATTGAGAAGTCTAAGCACATCATATATTTTCCCACTGAAGCAAGGTTTCATGTAGCCCAAGCTGGCCTCAGAATACATATCAGAGAAAGATCTTGAGCTTGCCTTCTCCTCCTGAATGTTCGTATTAAAGACCATTTTTGTCACACCTGGTTTGTGCGATGACAGGGCTCAAACCCAAGATGGCATGCTAGGCAGGCATTCGAGCACCTGAGCCATAATTTCAGGCCTTAGTTTTGATTTTTCAAAACTTTATAGCTTCAAACAGAATGATAGAGCAGTATCAAAAATCAGTTCTCTCTCCAATGAAATAAAAGGATCCTTTTAACCTTACAAAAGAAAATAATAAATATGGCAGGCAAGAAGAAAGCCTGGCCAATAGGAAGACATATAGCTAGGCAAACTTTTTCAAGACAGGGAAATTGTCTGAGATGATAAAAATTAATTGGTTTTCATTTTATTCAGGGTAATTTAAGCTTATCATAGACTATACTTATAGGTCTATTGTAAAACCAAAACAGGAAGAAATACCTCACAGGTTGATGGAAGATTAAAACCAAAAAATATACTTTAGAGGTTAAGAGTTCTATTTACAGTCAAAGCAGTTAAAAAGAACTTCCTGCTTGTTGGGCTAAATCCTACCTAGCACAAGTTCCTTTGTCCTATGTTAAATCCCTGTTAGAGACAGGAGGACCAATGGAACAGAATCGAACACCCAGATATTAATCCACACATCAAAAACACCTGATTTTTGACAAAGAAGCATAAAATATAAAATGGGAAAAGGAAAGAATATTTAACAGATAGTGCTGACATAACTGGATACCAACACATAGAAGAATGAAAATAGATCCATATCTATCACCATGCACAAAACTCAAGTCCAAATGGATCAATGACCTCAACATATAGCCAAACAAACTGAACCTCATGGAAAAGAAAGTGAGAAGTATGCTTGAATGCATTGGCACAAGAGACCACTTCCTAAATATAACTCCAGTCGCACAGACACTGAGAGAAATAATTAATAAATGGGACCTCCTGAAGCTGAAAAGCTTCTGTAAAGCAAAGGACATGGTCAACAAGACCAAACGGCAGCCTACAGAATGGGAAAAGATCTTCACCAACCCCACATCCGACAGAGGACTGATCTCCAAAATATACAAAGATCTCAAGAAATTGGCTATCAAAAGAACAAATAATCCAATAAAAAATGGAGTATAGACCTAAACAGAAAACTCTCAACAAAGTAATCTAAAATGGCTGAAAGACACTTAAGGAAATGCTCAACATCCTTAGCCATCAGAGAAATGCGAATCAAAATAACTCTGAGATTCCATCTTACACCTGTAAGAATGGCCAAGATTGAAAACACTGATGACAACTTATGCTAGAGAGGATGTAGGGTAATGGGAACACTCCTGCATTGCCGGTGGGAGTGCAAAGTGGTACAGCTCTTTTGATATCAGTATGGTATTTCTATGGTATTTCTCAGAAAATTAGGAAATAACCTTCCTCAAGACCCAGCAATACCACTTTTGGGTGTATACCCAAAGGATGCTCAATTGTACCACAAGGACATGTGCTTAACTACATTCATAGCAGCATTATTTGTCATAGCCAGAACCTGGAAACAACCTAAATGCCCCTTGACTGAAGAATGGATAAGGAAAATGTGGTACATTTAAACAATGGAGTATTACACAGCAGAGAAAAATGATATCTTGAAATTTGCAGGAAAATGGATGGATCTAGAAAACATCATATTGAGTGAGGTAACCCAGACCCAGAAAGCCAATTATTATCACATGTGCTCACCCATAAGTGGCTTTTAGACATAAAGCAAAAAAAAGCATACAATTTACAATCCCAGAGAACCTAGACAACAATGAGGACTCTAAGAGAGATACATGGATCTAATCTACATGGGAAATAGAAAAAGACAAGATGTCCTGAGTAAATTGTGAGTATAGTGACCATGGGAGAGGGTTGAAGGGGAGAGTAGAGGAAGGGAGGGCAGTAGAGAAATATGTATAACTCAATAAAAATCAATAAAAAGGTGAAAAAATTAAAAGTAAATTCCTGTTAGTTATGGCTTTTTTAAAAAAGAAAACAAACTATCTTTTTTTAATTTTACGTACCAATCCCAGTTCCCACTCCCTCCCCTCCTCCCATTCCCTCCAGCTTCCCCCCCACACCCCACCCTCATCCACTTCTCAAAGGGGGTAAGGCACATTCGTTTGGGTAAGGTCCAAGGCCCTCCCTACTATATCTAGGCTGAGCAAGGTATCCATCCAAAAAGCATGGGTTCCCCCCAAACCATCATGGTCAATTTGGCTTTATCCCAGAGATGCAGGGATGGTTCAACATACAAAAATCTACCAATGTAATCCACCATATAAATAAACTGAAAGAAAGAAACCATATGATAATTCATTAGATGCTGAAAAAGCATTTGAGAAAATCCAACACCCCTTTATGATGACTTTCATTTGTAATCAAGGGTAAGTTCCTGGTCTGATGTAAACTACTTATAACCCTCATTCACTTGATGTATATCCTTGCCTTTGTTCCTCCCTATTGGTTGTATTTACTCCCATTCAGTTGATTTTTAGCTTTGCCTTTGTTCCTTCTGTTTCCATTGTATCCTTTTAACAATGAATATCTACCAACCCTCTCACACCTATGAACACCAAGCTCTCCTATAAGAGGGACTTCAGGAGGCCAGTGGGGGCTGCTCTCTCAAACTCGGACTTAGGGGGAGACAGCCAGATAGCCAGTTCCAGATCTACCCAAATATAACTTGCTCTAATTTGGACAGTTGTGGCCTAGGTGTTTTCTTTCTTGTGAATCTCAGGATTAACATATGGAGGCCCCAGCAAGAAAAACTGCCCACCCAAATTTTGCTGAAGCTAGGACAGGGCTCTTCCTTCCAGGCTCCTCAAGAAGCTGGTGAGACAACCAAGGGTGTGCTCAAGTTGGAATAGCTAACCTAGCTGACCTAAGGTTCCCAGGAGAAGTGCTTTCTACTCTGTGAACTCCTGAGGTGAATGGCTACATTTGAAAAGAAAACAGCAAGCTTTTTGTTTCCTTTTTTCAAGGAAGCTTCTCTCAGGCAAGTCATTGGTTCTGTGTGATCTGGGGATATGGGGGCCTAATGAGGCCTACCAATCCTTTGTTCAGGTCAAAGAGAGATGGTCCTAGCCCACTGATTATTTCTGGTTAATTGGGAGTTTATCCAGAATCACCAGTTGCTTTCTGACCTGCCTCAGAACACCAAGGATGCCCTGGTTTTATCAAGGGCCTGGTTTAGAAACTCAGAAAGACCAGGCATCTTGGTGCCATCAGCAAAGTTCCAACTCAAGGTTGGACAACAAAGCCAAGGACACTAGGGGTCAGACCTAGAATTTGGAGAGGCCCAGTGTGAGGACATTAGGCTGTCCGGTGGTTGTGTTAAATTCTGTTGGTCAGACTGGTGAAACCTCTATGTGACAAAACTTGTTATTGTCTTTCTGCTGTTCTCTTTGCTTTCTGTCTTGTTTGAGTTTGGTCTGTCTTCATGTGTTACTACTTGGTGTGGCTA
Organism: Arvicola amphibius; assembly: GCF_903992535.2. NCBI lineage: Eukaryota > Metazoa > Chordata > Mammalia > Rodentia > Cricetidae > Arvicola > Arvicola amphibius. The sequence goes on from NC_052065.1 coordinate 50,257,059, forward strand.
AAGTAGATGAACAACACAGGAACCATGATTGGTATGCAGGAGAGCACTCTAACCTGTGTTCTAAAAATTTTAACTAACTTACCCTCTACAGTTAAGGAAGATTTTGGTTATACTATCACCACAAGCTGGCTGCAAATGTTTTGTGACCTTGAATGACCAAGGTTTGGGGTCAAGCCCACCAAGGGCACTGGGTAGTAGTAAATACCATCCGTGGGAATCCTGGCCATCTAGATCAAGTTGGATATAGTTGTCCTGGGCTGAGGCCACTTCTATCCCGCCTCGCTGAATTAGAAAATTCAGAGCAGGCAGGTTGGCTAAGCTCTCCCAGTGAGTAGAAGGGCCTTCAAGGAAGTGGCAGCCCAGACTCAGGAGCCCACTCTACAAGTATCTGCCATACAAACCCGAGAGTTTATTTCAAAACCTGTTCTGCAGGAATCACCAGAGGAATTAGAGTCTCTCTTCCCCACTGATAATCACCTCTATCCAAAGCATCCTTCAAAGTATGAGTCTTCCACCTTATCTCCTTTTTCACTGTTTACATTATTGATTCCTCTACCTTTGCTTGATATTTATTCTAAAACTTGTGAAACCAATGAATGGGTGAGATAAAAAGCTATTAGGAGATAACTAGGAAAAATATGTTCTAAAGAACAAAGGAAATAACATAGATCCTTTTCAAGAGAAAGTGTGTCCTATCCACAATCCAGATTGAGAATTGACTGGATTCTTCTTAAGGTGACTATTACTGATCCAAACTCACCATTAGCAATGCTTACAGTTTGTAATACATGTTGTAAGTTACAGTGATATTTTATTTGTGTTTTAATAAATAAAGATTTCCTAAAGATCAGAAGGGCAAAGCTAAGCCACTAGAGATCAGGCAGTGGTGGCACATACCTTTAATCCCAGGATTTGGGAGGCAGAGACAGATGGATCTCTGTGAGTTCAAGACCACCCTGGGCTACACAAGATCAATACAGAAACGAATACAGATGATGGCAGTTCACACCTTTAATCACAGTCCTAGGGATTCACATGGCTTTAATCCCTGCACTGAAGGGAATAGAAAATGGGAAGAGAGAGAGAGTCGAGCTGCTTAGTCTATAGCTGCCCAGCCTTGGTACAGCCTGCTTTGCTTTTCTGGTTTTCGGGTTGAAGTTCAATATCTGTTTCTGGGTTTATTATTCACGCTACAGTAAGTGAATCATGAGCAGGACAATCCTCTGATACAGCACTGTAATACACATGACCTAATGACTAGAGCAGAACTCTTTTTTCATTGTAGGACAAAGGGAAGACAGAGTGACAAAAGGTAAAACTATCCCCCTCCTCTGGAGTCTTCCCTCACGTTGACCCCCAAGGACAACTTCCAGGTGTTCCTGCTAAGTTTTAGGACTCCCCAGAAGTACTGCATCTTAAAAAATCTAATAATTAAAGAATTAGCAGTGTATCTTTCTCAGCTCTCTCTATTGCCAATGTCCACTGGTTTGAAAGAATGAAATCCAAAGTAGCATTTCCTCCCAGGTCTGCTGCTAACTTTAGAAGGTAATGTTACAAGCAGAGACACTATTTCTCACAAATAGTTCTCTAAATCAGGGGTGACCTACATCTGCCACCCGACATGTTCTCTGTAAATAATGTTTTATCGGAACACAGGAGCACACTGTTTATGGCTGCTATCAGAGCACAATGACACAATGACAGAGTTGAGTGATTGAGACAGAGACCATATGGACCACAAAGCTGGAAATATTTATAATCAGGCTCTTTACAGAAAATGTTTGCTGACCTTGCTGTAGATAATAAAAATGTCATGCTTCTGCTATGCTTTTCACTGTACACACCACATGAAAAAAAACCCGGTGCAACTTCATGAAAGAAGGCACACAATAGCTAGTGAGCACATGAAAAATATGTACATCATTGTACGCTGGGGAGATGGGAATTAAAATCATAGTAACTAAGCCTGCCTGCACACACCTATAGTCTTAGTACTTAAGAGGCCAAAGCAAAAGGAGAATAAGTTCGAGGTCACCCCAGATTGCATAGTTTCTACTGAGTAACATTCCGTCTCAAAAACAGAAAAGCATCTCCACAACAAAAGAACCAAAATGATAACCAGGTATGGTGGTGTGCATCTGAAATCCACGAGCTCAGGAGCCTGTGGGGAGGACTGCGATTCCCAAGCCAGCCAAGAACACAAAGCAACACCCTGTCCCACCAAATCACAAAAATGAAAGATCTGAAAGTCACTGAGACTCTGAGGCTTTGTATTGAGGTCTCGAAAGAAACTGAATAATTATGGCCCTGATTGGGGTTTAGAATAGCTATCATACTGAAGAGAGAAAATAATTTCTCACATTTCCTCACACAATTACAGTTCCACAATTCTTCACATTCTCCTAATTTTTCACAGTACTTCCTACATGTCACTAGACAATAGGCCTTCTCCTACTTTGGGTGGTTAAACAATGCCCAGAGTACCTCACAAAATCAAATGAACAATGATGACTAAAGCTAATTTTGGCCAGGACATCTTTAACAACAAATGGACCCTGGGGAACAAACAAAAGGGAAATGTTCAAAATAGTCTTTGATCCTCCACTAAGCTATCCCATAAAAAGGACTGAAAGAATGCAATCAGTGCATTTTCAGAGTGTAAAATTGTTATTCAGATGAGGGACTCAGAATTCCAATCTGCCTAGTGTTTTCCTCTCTTCTCATATAAATGAGCTCACCCTAGGATCTTACCAGGTTCTGCAGCTTGTAGAATTCTGCCTTGGTTTGCAATTGATAAGATTTTTTTCCCAGTTTTTTTTTTTTCAGGAGAAAAAAAATCATTTAAAGATTTTATTCTTCGTGGTTTTCCAAACAACATGAGCTCAGCAAACAGATTTAGTTTTAAAAGTTACTTATCAACATTGACAGCGTTCTCTTAAGAACAGCTGTTGCCTCGTAGACTAGTGTTAACCTACCCCTGCATTTAGAAACAATTCTGCTTTGAAAGAATATTCCACATTTAGCGCCCTCCCCTTAATTACCAAAGACATTTGCATGAGAGGCACATTTCTGTTGGGCAATTCACCTTCTTTGATTTTCCCCCCTATGGTTTAAGTTTAAGACCTGAAAGGTACGGTTCTGTAATGAGTTTAACTTGTAAGCAAGAACCATATCCTCGTCACAGACCTGGCTTTAACAGCCCATTTTTTTAATTTTAGAACTGCTTTCTTTTCTTTTATGGCACTGGCTGTCAAAGCCAGTAGTTTTGCAGTCCTAATTGTGAGCTGCAAGATCATTTGAGCCTTGGCTCTGACAGCAGAAAATGAATTTCTAAAGAAAGGAAGCACTCCTCACTCTTTTAATGCTTGAGACACTAAGGAGAATTTCCATAATCTGTGGTTTGCCATTTTTTACAACTGACATTAGTGTTAAGGGTGCTGACTATATAAGATTATTCATCATCATGTAAATAGGGATAGGTTTGTGAGGGAGTGCTAGAAAAAACAATTTGGAGAAAATATTGATGCAACAAATGTAATATTGAGTTGGAAGTGTTACACCAGCCCCTGGCCTGGGAATTGCCAAGCACCTGGACTACAATTCTCAGCCTGACAAGTGCTTGGACTCCAATTTCCAGCCTGCCAAGTGCTTGGACTCTAATTCCCAGCCTGCCAAGCACTTGGACTTCAACTCCCAGCCTGCCATGTGCTGACCCCTCCCCATGGTATTTAGGCTTTACATTGGTAAACTGTAACTTATTGGATAAAATACACGCCTAAATTTAGTTTATATGCCCAGTTTGAATAACACATAATCGTACCTAGTTCTCAAGTGCCTTTTCAGATCTGAAAGCATGGCATTTTAACAAGAGCCTCTAACACAGACACACCAGCTTCGGCAGAACCCTTTAGCTCCTCCAAGAAAACAGAAGACCTTCTGCCTCCAGGCCTTGGCTTTGGGTTTGGCAGAGCAACCCACACAGTAAAAGTGGCTTTCCACCTCTTCAGCTTCCTGATGCCTTTCAGGGAATCGATCTCCTCATCCTGCCAAGACAGGTATACTAAATCTTTCCTACCACTCCACAGGAAAAATCTTTGGACCTCTTGTACTCAGCAGCTAATGGCAAACACTGCTTCTAAGACTGGTGTTCTCCAAGGATCAAGGAGAGGATTTGGGATTGCCTGCATAGCCAAAAACCTGTCTCAGTTTTTGCTCATTTATCCCTCCCAGATCTGTCTAATAGCATTTGACGACTTAAGGTACTGTTAACTTATTACTTCATCCATGACACTTAATGAAGTTTCCTGCTAAAATACAGACAGGTGTGCCTAACAAGTTTCAGGTGTATCTTAAAGAATCCAGGGTTTCCAATTCCTTTAATTGTCTTCACCTAAAGCAATAGCCTTTTGCTATGACACCAAGATGTAAATCTGTTCCAGTTCTATTACAGGATCCTAAAAATGTTCTAGTGCTGTATCAAAAATCAAATTAGGTCTGGAAAAAACAAAACCAAAACAGTCTCCAGAGTCTTTTGTTAACCCCAGCCAATTTCAAGCATAATTACAGGTCATTCCTGCTGCCTGGGCCAAGAACAACCCACAAGCCAAAGACCTGCACCAGCTCCTGGAACTTCACCATTGATACCAACTCTTCTGGATCAAGGACACCTTCCAACTAAAATCTGGTTTTATCTTCTATTGTGTCCCATCCCATGGCTAGCCCCATTTCATAGGGCCAATAATAAGAATATTCTTTTCTCCTAACCACCTGCCTTTTCATCTCCCTAAAAGAAAAAGCTGCATGTGGACTCTAGGATGACAGCAACCCAGATGCTGCCCCAGCCACACCTCTCGCTAAACATGAGCACACCAATTCCCCTCTCCCACATGGTCCCCTGCCCGCAGGAAGTAGCCAGAATTGAACTGACACCCCTATATCCAAGTACTCTAGGATGTTTGGTCAAAAGTGATACCCCAGCCCTCAAACACCCCTATATCCAAAAAGTCTGGAATGTAATATTGAGTTGAAAGTGTCACCCCAGCCCCTGGCCTGGGAATTGCCAAACACTTGGACTCCAATTCCCAGCCTGCCAAGGGCTGACCCATCCCCAGAGAGGGTCAGGACCACTTCTACAGGGTATTTAGGCTTTCACCTGAAAAAGGAACAAGTGTTTTTGGGTTTTATGTGTGCTTCCCCTCTGTCTTTCCCCTGCCATGCTCCTGGCCACCTGAGAGCATGGCATTCATTTAATGTGAGCATTTTTGATTTGGTCTAATCTGGTTTGATTAGAGATTTTTTGCACCAGCAGAGTGGCTTGGTTAGGAAATGTTCATAACAATAAACATTAAAATTCTCTTGTCTTCTTTCACAGTAATTGTTTATGCTATGCAATGGTGTCTGTGAACTATTTGATTCCTAAATGTGTCTTGAAATAAATTGCTACTGATATTCTAAAGTTCACTATTAAACTGAGCTAAGTTAATTTTCCCAAATGATAATTTTAAATCCTTACAAAGTTTATCATTTTTTATATTAATGCATGGTATGTGCATGCAAGAACATTACTGTGTAAGTAATGCTTTTAACCTTTTAGTTTATTGTGAGCTATTTTAGATGAATATTTTTTCTAAGGAGACTGGAACTAATTAAGGACATACATTTTTAGTTAGCAGAACATCAAATGTACTTATCTCTTCCTAAAAGGAAATGGCAGATTTTAGGGCTACTCTCAAGGAGAGAAGACTAGGAGTTAAAGAATGCATAAATGAAGAAGAAAAGTGGAGAATCTTGTGGCATTGCACACCATCTATTGTTTATTTAGCATCAAGACTGAACAAGGCATCCCAACACAGGGAATATGTTCCAAAGAGACAGATCATGCATCAGGTACAGATCCTGGTCCCACAAAATACCAAGCTACATAGCTGTCACCCAGATGCAGAGGGCCTAGTTTGGCTTCATGGTGGCTCCCTAGATGTCCGTTTAGAGTCTGCGAGCTCCCACAGTCTCGGGTCAACTATCTTTGTGGGTTTTCCCATCATGATCTTGATCTCCTCCTTGCTCATACAATTCCTCCACTCTCTCTTCAACTAAACTCCTGGAGCTCTGCCCAGTGCTTGGCTATGGATCTCTGCATCTGCTTCCATCATGTACTAGATGAAGGCTCTATGATGACAATTAGGGTAGTCAACAATCTGATTACAAGAGAAGACCAGTTTAGGTACCTTCTCCACTATTGCTAGGAGTCTTAGCTGAGGACATTCTTGTGGGTTCCTGGGAGTTTCCCTGGTACCAAGCTTCTCCCTAACGCCATAGCAGCCTCCTCTATCACGACAATCTCTTTCATTGCTCTCCCCATTCATCCCACCTCCAACTCGACCATCCTGATCCCTTGTGTTCCCATTCCCCAATTCCCTACCATCTACTTCCCCTGCAACCCCAGTTTACTCAGGATATCTCATCTATTTCCTCTTCCCAGGGAGATCCATGTGTCCTTCTTAGGGTCCTCCTTGTTATTCTGCTTCTCTGGGGCGGAGGACCATAACCTGGTTATCCTTTGATTTACATCTAATATCTACTTATAAGTGAGCACATACCGTGTTTGTCTTTCTGGGTCTGGGTTACCTAACTCAGGATGCTTTTTTTCTAGTTCCATCCATTTGTCTGCAAATTTCATGATGTCATTGTTTGTTTTTTCCACTAAGTAATACTCCATTTTTCAGTTGAGGGGTATCTAGGTTGTTTACATGTTCTGGCTATTATGAACAATGCTGCTATGAACACAATTGAGCAAGTGTCTTTGTGGTATGATTGAACATTCTTTGGGTATATGCCCAAAAATGTTATCACTGGGTCTTGAAGCATATTGATTCCCTGTTTTCTGAGAAACCACCATACCTATTTCCAAAGTGGCTGTACAAGTTTGCACTCCCACCAGCAGTGGCAGAGTCTTCCTCTTACTCTACATCCTCTCCAACATAAGCTATCATTGGTGTTTCTGATTTTAGCCATTCTGACTAGTGTAAGATGGTGTCTTAGAGTCGTTTTGATTTGTATTTCCCTGATGGCTAAGGAGGTTGAGCAATTCTTTAAGTGTCTCTCGGCCATTTTAGATTCTTCTATTGAGAATTCTCTGTTTAAATCTGTACCCATTTTTTAAGATTTATTTATTTGTTTATTTATTATGTACACATTGCTCAGCCTCCACATATGCCTTCAGGCCAGAAGAGGGCACCAGATCTCATTACAGATGGTTGTGAGCCACCATGTGGTTCCTGGAAATTGAACTCAGAACCTCTGGAAGAGTAGTCAGTGCTCTTAACCTCTGAGCTATCTCTCCAGGCCCCCAATTTTTTAATGGAAGTTTTGCTGTTTTGATGGAAATACCTTGTTTTAAGGGAGAGAGAAAGGGAAACTAAATTATTGTAAACTAGCAATACATTGTCACAAGTGGTTTTCCCTCTCTTTTCGTGTGTCTGTATCTTCTAAAATTTACAAAATGAATAATAAATCACCATAGATTAGTATATTGTTCTAAATAAAACCTGCCAACAAAAAATATATGAACCACTTAGATTATACATCTATCACAGATCAAAAAGTATGTTTCTCCTTGCTAGTTACCCACTGGCTGGGCACAGTGGTGCATACCTGTGATCCCATCACTCAGAAGGCTGACACAAGAGCATCAAGAATTCAAGGTCAAGCTAGGCTAGATCGTGAGAACCCATCTTGGAAAACAAAGAAAATATTTTTAGCTAGTGAAGACATCATTTAACCAAGTAGTTCTCTGACTATCCTAGCACTGGAAAGGGAACACAAATACTACATTGAACAGTGGAATTCATTACAAGTTACAATATTTGAAAAGACTTTACTGAAGAAGATAGAATTTGAGCATGATTCTGAATGATAAATCAGAAAGTTAAAAGTTACTTAAGCTAGGGGAGAGAAAACATTGACATTATATAATCACCACAGAAATTGCTGAAAAATACCAGGAATGACAGGAAGACCTGATGACTGCAAATGGAGGTTCTCAATGTCATTGGAAAGGCAAGATAGGATCAAAAGATTAAGGTCTTTGAAAGATATGGAGAAGTTTTCGAGTTTCTTATAAAAGTTTCTCAATAAGCTAGAGTGATATAATGACAACAATGTCTTAATTACAAGTAAATGATTACTTCCTATACCATTCTCCTGAGACAGCAAATTGAATTGCACTATGCTGCTAAGAGGTCCTCAAAAAAACAGTCTTTAAATATTTAGATCACCAATGGGAAACATTTCCAAACATTAACGGGAAATGAAATAAATTTATTTGTCTTACTTTAGCCTCATTGGGAACATAAAGCCAATGATCTTTCTACTATCCCTTGATCTGGTAGCCCATGTATTTTAATTATTTGCCTCCAAAACACCATTAAACACAAAATCAGCATTTCAAACCCTTACTTCTGCATTGTCCAGCTATCTTTTCATTACAATCATTTAGGTAAATCCTCCTTTCTGCAGGAAGCCACTTATTCTCTGTGCTTGCATCTCATTAGCTGGGTTCTTCTGAAGAGTTTTACACAATTGGTAAAGCTTGACTCCAGCAAAACTCACAATGGCAAGGCACGTCTACACACACAATGATGCTTTTCTGTTCAACTCATGTTCTTATGAAAGCTTCTATAAACTATCTCTTTCCTCATATCCCTGATTCCTATTCCTTGGTTTACTCTGGAAAAATGGCAAGCCCGATTGTCTTAGGGTTTCTATTGCTGCAACAAAACACCATGACCTAAAAGCAAGTTGGGGAGGAGAGGATTTAGTTGGCTTACATTTAAATTCAGCATTACTATTCATCATGGGAGGAATTCAGGCCAGGAACTCAAGCAGGGCAGGGTCCCAGAGGCAGGAGCTGATGCAGAGGCCATGGAGGATGCTGCTTCAGCCTGCCCAGTATTGGGATCACAGGATTACACTACCCTAACCTATGATGCCCAGCAAAGTTGCCTCTTTTGTGTACTGATTAAGGCATAAAGAATATCACCACCATGCTAGTCATAACTAGCCTGTTTGAAATTTTGAATGATATCTTTGCCTTCTCTACCTCTTCATTACCTCTTCATTAGCTTGAAAATCAGGTAATTTACTTCAAGGCTTGGTGACACACACCTGTAATCCTACCTCTCAGAAGATGAGACAAAAGGATCCAAGTTTTAGGTCAGTCTAGCCTACAAACCGAGACTACTTCAAAAGAAAAAAATGACCACAACTTAGTCTTTTTTTAAGGGATTGTGTGCATGGCAAGTAGTAAGACTAGGAAACAATGGAGTTCCTGTTGGTTGATGTGAAGCTTCATTTTCAGTGTATTCTACAAGGATTCAGATCAGTAACCTTGTCAAAACAATGGCCTCTTATAATTTTTAACCAACATCAGAAAACTAAAATATTAAAATATTATTTTTAAACTAAAATAGCATTAGTTACATCTTGCTCCTTGGATTCAGTCTTCTCACATATTTCTTATATTGCTTTCTTTACAGTCTACTGGCTTAAGTCTATGAACAAATAGTTGGGGCTTAAGAGCCACCATTTTCAGCAGATTTCTTTTGTTGCCTCAATTGTATAAAATTTATGAGACAATGTATTTTTTCAATAGTATTCACACATTTATTTCAAACTTTTTCTTCTCAATTTAAAATAGAAGTGCAATACTGCAGTGAAGAATAACATTAATCGCTTTTAAAATAACAGATAAAGATGATGTGACGGAAAATGCTGCCTCGCAAGCTCTCATTCAATAGATTGAAATGGTTTTCATCAATTCATGTATGAAAGTATGAATTTCATTACCAACACACAGTGAAGTAGTCAATATCTAATGTATAAAGTATATGTGGCTAAAACGTCAGATATCTGAAAAATGAGGTTCATCTCTATCTTTTGCATAAAACTTAAACTCAATGAAATATCTTCAAAGAAGATTCTAAAAAAATTGAAACCCTTTTTCAATTCTAATTAGTATAGAATTACCTAGCATGTACTTTTGGAAAGTTTTCTTTAAAATTTCCCTTCTTTCCCATACTACTTTAAAATAATGCCCGGAATCCCTCTGTTACATGTAGGGAAGTACCATTCAATGGCTGTTGGCAGGGTTATCGCATTTTAGAAAAGTTTGTCCTGAGTCATGTTAAGAGAAAATGTCACCCTCAAAATCCAATTTCACTGGTCTGTTTTCAACAAGAATCTTATTCCCCCACTGACTATATACCCCCACCTTTTCTTATTGTATTCAGAGTTAAAGCCAGTTCTTTATACTGAAGTCTCTTTTTCTCCTCATTTAACAGTTTCTTACTGAATCTTCTTTCATGACTTTGACTACTGTTGGGATTTATATTTTGTTTTAATGCCTGTAAAAGGCTAGTTAGTGTTTAAAGGAATATGTTAGAGGAGTTGCATAATATCAAAACTGGACAAATGGGAACGCATTAAATTAAAAAGCAAAGGAATTAGTAAATGGAAGACATGGCATATAGAATAGAAGAAAATCTTTGCCAGCTCTTCATTCAATGAAATATTGATACTAGAATATATAAAGAACTGAAATAATCAAGCATCAACAGAATAAATAACCCATATAAGCAAGAAAATGAACTAGCAGATAGTCCTCAAAAGAAGTACAAATGGCTATAAAATACATGAAAAGTGTTCAATAGCCATAGTCATAATGGAAATGAAAACATAACTGCATTGAGATTCCACTTTATTCCAGATAGAATGCAAAATGTGAAGAAAAACAAAAAAATATTAAACAATAAATTTTGGCAAATTTGGGTCAGGCAATGAATCCTTAATTCATTGTTGAAGGAAATGTAAATTGACCCAACTTCAACCTCTACAGAAACCAGTGTGAATATTCCTCAATGAATTAAATGTAGAATGATATATTTTATTATATTATTGTTTCTTAGATACCTATTTGTTTTCTACTGAGAGACAGAAACAATGGGTGGGTCCAGATGGGAGGGGAGGTGGAGAAGAACTTAAAGTATTTGGGGAAAGGGAGAAACCATAATCAGAATATATTATGTGAAAAAAATCTTATTTTCAGTAAAAAGAAAATAGAGAATTATGATATACTCTGCCTTCACTGTTCCTGGGAATAAACTCAAGAATCAAAGTCAGCCTATTATATAGATAACATATACCAATATTTATCACACTGATATTACAGTTAACAAGTTTGAAACCAGTCTAGGTGTTTGCTAATAGATGAATGGGTAAAGAAAATGTATTATATTTTAATATAATCAAATTAATTCACTTATAGAGAATTAAGTTTTGTCATTTATAGGGAAATTGAAATAAATAGAGATTATATAACATTAACTCATGGGGCTGGAGAGATGGCTCAGAGGTTAAGAGCACTGGCTGCTCTTCCAGAGGTCCTGAGTTCAATTCCCAGCAACCACATGATGGTTCACAACCATCTATAATAGGATCTGGTGCCTCTTCTGTATATTTAATAAATAAAATCTTTAAAAAAATAACATTAACTCTCACTGAAATCTCTCTCATATAAATAATTTATGGAGGAAATAATGAGATGAACATAAATGAGGAATGACCTGTGGGCAAAACAGTAGTGGTAGAAAGAGTAAGAAAGTAAACAAAAATGATCAAACTACATTATGGCTCAAAAAATTATCAAAAGATACCCAGCAAATGTAGCATAGCTGAGTGGTAGAATATATACTTAGCATATGTGAGGTCTTATGTTTAGTTACGAGCACAGAAAAGAAAAGCAAAATATTTCATCTCTTTCATTGCAGTTTAGGATGGCGACACGTTTGTTTCTCATAATATTTAAAATTTTAATACGCTCAGTGATATCCAGTCAGTTTGGGGGAAATAATCTTAGATTCTACCACTGAATCTCTTCTGTCTGAATGGCATTTTATAATTTCCATTCAAGTCCCTTAAATGTGCATACTCATTGAGAAATATTTCCTTGATAGAGTATGCTGAGGAAATACTTGACCAAAAATGTTTATCAATGACTGTCATTAACTATGAAATAAACAGTGGGACATTTTGAATGACTGCTTAGAGGTACAGAATAGGTAAGTTATGAATACATCATCAGTATGGAAAACCATTGAAATGAATGCATAGGTGTGTCTTTATTGGCTTTGAATTAATAGCAAAATATGCTGTCAGGGGAAAGGAAATGTAAAAAGCATGTCTCATGTGACTTTAAGCATACTCATTTGTATGTGTGTGTTATGGTAAAAATCTAGGGAAGTAAATAGCATAATTTTAACAGTGATTACGTTATGATGGTGATTTTATGTAATTTCTACATCATTTCTTCCTTATTCACTGGACTTCTTAAAATGAGTTTCTGTTTTTCACAATAAAGAATAAAACTTATTTTGAGGAAAAAATAAGTTCCTCAGCTGTTTTTCGAAAATGTATGAAGAAATTGCATAAGCTTTTCTCTGTCACGAAGACCCTAAATTCTATTTTCAACTGTAGATCTGAACAACACAAAAGTCCTACTAAATTTTCCCTCTACTGAAGAATCAGCAAAGAACTATATATGGAATATATCTAGCTACCTACTCTCTCTAAGAAATCACCCCTGAATTTTCATGGACAGAAGCAACAAACATCTATTAAATCATCATTTTGGCTATCGGGAATCTAAAAAGCATCTAGATGGTTTGAATTTAATGTTTTACCGTGTTGCAATAAAAAGGTTCGCCAGACCTATGGCCAACTCAAGACTCAATTGGGAAAGAAGCTACTTCTAGTTTCAAATAAATTGACAAGGCCTAAGCAGATCACTTTCCAAACTGACCCATGGAGGCTTTTTTCTGGGCTTTCCTCGTAATTTGGAAGATGTTTTCCCTAGAGTTAACAAAGCAAGAAAATGAGAGACAGCAGTCCATCTCCAAATTAGTAGTCCCATTGATTCTACTGTATTCCATTCACTAGAACTAAGACAGATATCTTAGCTGATATCCAATGGCATTGATTCCAAGAGGTGAAGATCTCCCTTACCCGGTGTGCGTGTGTCCATGTCCACACGTGCATGCAGTCACTCAAGCATATTCAGGTTAGGGACCAATCTCAGTTATGGGTCTTTGTGTTCTACTTTGCCTGAAGCAAGGTGTCTTTGTTGCTTTCTATTGAATATGTGAGGTGAGTTAACCCAAAAGTTTCTGAATATTTCCTGTCTCTCCACCTATCTTCCTATAGGGGAACTTGAATTACAGGCATGCCCTATGGTTTCTATGTGGGTTTTGAGGATTCAAACTCAAGTCTTCACACTTGCACATCAAATTCATTACCCACTGAGACTTCTCCCCAGAAGTGGTCTTTAAAGACCATTTCAGAGACTGTCTACCAACACTGACCAAAAGCAAAGAAAAAGAAAGAAACTAAAAAGAAAATCATATAGAAATATTCAGTGTAGCTTTATTATGCAACAGTCAAAACTAGAAGCAATTCATCTATAAGCAAGAGAAAGATACATCTGCATACCAGTGAACTACTGAGAACAAAAAAGAACAAACTTCTTACTGGTTTATTCAAGAATACGATGAATCCTATAGCTATTATACTAAACACTAGAATCTGGGATCAAAGGATCATATTGCTATACCTTCACATAAAAATTAAAGTAGGGAGAATTTATCAGGAAAATGGATATTTCTTATGCTAACAAATATCAAAAAGACCCCATAGCAAACTTTTACGGGGGTGATGAAAATATCTTAAGTATCCTTGTTAGGATATCAATTATGCTGTTGCATAGATGTGTCAAACTTCAAAAAATAGTAATAAACTTAGGATCTGCAAAAGTCTTTGCATATGTTTCCTTAAAATGTGATGCACACTAAAATTCAAAAAGAAAGAAAAATTGAATATTAGGTTGAGTAAAAAAGGATGAGATTATCACTTCTTTAGAACTCTTCCAAAAATAAATTAAACTTTGAAGGGTCTAAAGACAAAATGTTAGGACCATCTACTACAAAACAACTGGTTGAATAGCAAATTTTCAGTGTGGTTCAAGCTTCTAAGCTTGAACTTTAGTTTAGTAAGTTGAACAAAGTAAGGGATCAAGAAATTACTTAACAGATAGTGTCATCCTGAAAACAAGTCTTAGAGTAAAAGAAATTATGACATAGAAGATGAAAAATAGAAATTTAAAAAAATCAAAAGTATGGCCACCAATTAAGTTAAGAGATTGGCGTGAAAAGATGAGCTATATTTGCCCACATCACTAAAGAAACTATAGCTAAGTCATAGCTCTTCTCTGATGTTGCAAAGCAGGTCCCAGCGCTTTGGGAATTTGCTGATCTTACCCACAAATACTGCTATAATTATTGTTTTCACTTGAAATCTACAAAGGACATCTGGATTTTTATCATTTTTTTACCCCCACATATTGAATCTAAACTCTTAGTGTTATGACTCCGTATGGTTTTGAAAGTTTCATCCCCAAACCAACTTTAATAAAGAAGGAAGAGATTTGTCTCTAAAGCTAGAGGGAAAGTTTTAATTGAAACTACTCTCTAGAGCCAGCACAAAGTTGAAGCAATCAAGACTAGCTTTTCTCACTTGTAAAGAAATCTGGAGCTTAGCAGCCTACCTGCTCTAGTTCAGGCTGTGCATGACCTGAATATCCAACTGAACAAAACCACCTGTTGTTCTGCAGGGCCCTGCTTGTACTGCAATAGCTTCATTATGCTTTCTCACATAAGGAAGTCATAACCTGGATATGACTCAGCCTCACTACAAAGGTTTCTAATAGGGCCACCTAATACTTCAAAATTATATCAAATATTATCTTAAATAATAAAGTTACTGATATAGTAAAACTTACTACTAGTAAAACCACTCTATTAAGAGTCCAAGAGAAAGAAAACTATACTGTAATGAACTTTCTTCAAAAGCAGCAACCATGATTTAACAGCAAGCTTCTCAACAAGGTTCAGAACACTATTTTCCATGTCAGAAAGTAACCTAGGACACAAAATTACAGATATGCTATGAAAACACATACGCACATGAGCACACACATACACACACACACACACACACACGCACACACACACATGCACACACACACGCCTCTATTTTTAACTGGGAGACTGAAAAAATTTGAATTACAAAAATAGTTTTACCATCTACCATAATGAAGGTTTCTTTCTCCTCTCCTCCTCATCCTCCTCCTCTTCTTCATCATTTTTTTTTGTTGTTGTTTTTCAACACAGGCTTTCTCTGTGTAACATCTTTGATTGCCCTGGAACTCACTTTATAGACCAGGCTAGCCTTGAACTCACAGAGATCTGCCTGCCTCTGCTTCCAAAGTTCTGGGATTAAAAGTGTGTGCCACCACCACAAAAGTTACAATTACAATGTATAAAAATTAAAAAAAAATGAGCCTGGATCATCACTACTCTCCCTTACCAGTTGTCCTTGGTGAACCTGTCCCTGTGAGTCACAGAGTATGGCATGGAGACAACTTAAGGCCGACAGCCAGCCTACCTGCCTGTTCCATGCCCCCTTTTCTCTGAGCTTACAGTACTATCACCTTTTTCCTGTTTTACCTGAGTAACTTAAGTATATGGCTTCAAAATGCAGGTCCATATGCCTTGCAGAGAGATGAGAACTACTACATTTCTTACACATAAACTGAGTTCCAAATACAAGTAACTGGTTAGAGAATATTGTAGTTTAATATTTAATTGGCCCTCATAAACTCATAGGGAGTGACACTATTGGGAGATGTGCTTTTGTTGAAGTAGATGTGGCCTTGTTGAATGAAGATGTGGTGAGAGGCTTTGGGGTCTCATTTGCTTAAGCATTGCTCAGTGTCACGGATCTTTATGACGATGGACTGAACCTCTCAAACTGTAAACGGCCCCTTCAACTAAATGTTTTCCTTATAAGAGTTGCTGTGGTCATGGTGTCTCTTCACAGCAATAGAAATCCTAACTAAGACAGGAAAGGACTATTTATTCATGCTGTCCTTTAACCTTTAGTTTAGCTTCATCTACTAAATTTAACAATGGAGAAGTATTTTTGGAGTCCAAAGGACAAAATTAGAGTAACATAAAAATCAGAATGGGATATTCACAAATTGGGGCATGCATGTGCACACGCATGCGCAAACGCACACACACACACACACACACACACACACACACAAACATTCTGTTGTTAAAAAATAGAAACATGACTTATCTAGGGCTCTTTCCCTTCATTTGCTTGGGTCTGTGTTTTATTTTATCTTATCATATTATATTACATTTCATTTTATTTTTTATTGTTCCTTAGAAGCCTGTTGTTTTCTAATGAAAGAATACAGGGAGTGAATCTGGAATGAAGGGGAAGTGGGAAGAAACTTGGAGGAGTAGAGACAGGGGAAACCATAATCAGGATATCGTATGTTAAAAAAAATTCAATTTTCAATAAAGGAAAAAAACTAGAAAACACAAATGGACATAATAAAAGATTATTAATTCAAAGAAAAAATAATGTCACTTTTATGGATTGAAACACTCTTGTTAATTCTCCCTTCAAAAAAAGAAAAAAGAAACATTTTGCAGTCTATCGTCTGTTAATTGGCTTTGGTATTATTATATGAAAAAATGAGCACAGAAGACTTTGAATTCTCACACACAATCAAGGGTGCAATAATGAATATTTCAACAGGCACACATTTGAAAGTTCTAATTAAAATCAGTAGTGTTATTGATATTGTAATGTGTTACAGAAACACTGAGGCAAGTAATCACCTATCTCCCAAGTGAATGGCAATATACATGCAATTAATTATAAAAGACTTTGCAGTGGAATCACCTTGGAATTACAAAGATTTAGAGCAGTGACTTCGGCATTTAACTTCAGAGGGTAGCTCTACTGGCCCAGGGACAGAAGCAGCTGTTTCACTTAACCCAGATGCAGCACCTCTCCTTAATAAATTTTCTTTGGTCTTTCTCACTTCTAGCGCTGCTATTATCCTGTTTCCTATAGTCAAGGCTCACTTATCCACTGCAGCAATTTTAACTTGTTTAAGGTCATTTAGAGATATTCATGTTTTTTGAAGTTCATTGTCTCACACTGCTAAGAAGTTCTTACTCTGAAGATCATTTGACGCTCCTAGACTCCTTTTCCATGTAAACATAAAGTGGAAGATACCATAAGATCAAGCCAGGGCAAAAACGTTTCTACCTAAGTTTTCATAGAAAACTTCCACTTCATATGGGCTAGAGGAGAGCAAAAGGGATGAGAGAAAGCAGGAGAGCATGTAAACGACTCAAGGACCCTGGAAAGGAGGGAAAGTGAGGGTGAGAGACTGAGATTTTTTTAAAAAAATATCACCTCAAGTCAGTCTGAAAAATTCGCCATGCACCTAAGCTCTCGTTACAAGTATCCATCTGTCGAATACCCTAATGTCTAGTATTTTTAGAGGATGTTTGAACCTCTAGGGCTTGAACTCTTATTGATCACAGTGATACCTGAGATATGGAAGAGATGACAAGTTTTGAGAACACTATGCTGATTTTAGAGGTTCTTTTGTTCGTTTTGTTGAACAATGTAACTAAAGTTTACCATTACTGCATTCATGTAAAGGAAGCTTACTGTTATTGCACTCACGTCAATTCCAAGGACAAGTAAACAGCCATTAGTTTGTGTATATATATCAGCCTCCCCTTTGCATGGCATTTGCTAGTCAGCCTTTGAATGAAATCAAGGAACTGTAATAGTAAAAAAGATAATTCAAATACAAAACAATGTCATAAAACCTGAAAAACAGGCACCATAAAGTTCATGCACTTGAGAAAAGTGTTGTTACTTAATAAATATTTGAAGTAATTATCTAGAAACTGTTATATCCCAATTTCAGATCCTGAATCACAAACTAAAGTACTTTTGAACACACAATGTATTCAAAACTTGGACCTTTATACCAAATGTAAAAATATGCATTTAGTTTATTCTCCTTTCAAATGTAAATGATTTTTAGCATTTTCATAATTATAAGCTAACTCAATGCTTAATGTGGCATATTCCTCTCTTGTGGTATAAAATGTCATTGGAATCTAATTGTTTTAAACCAGTAATCACAATCAGGAATGAATTGAACAGATTTTGGGTCTACTGAAAGCAGATAAAAATTATCAAATAATATGAATACAATCAGACTCTAATTCTAGCACATCTCTGTGAACCTGCTTATCGCTGTTTAGTGCCTTGAAAAACATTTTTCAATGAGTAAGTTCCAGGAACTAAATAAGCAATTCTATAGCTATTAATTATTTTAACATCAAACAATATCCAATCACTATTATGCTTTTTTAACATAGTAGGAATATGGAGTTGAATATTGCAAATCCCTTTAAATTTACACAGCCTACTGATTAGGGAAAGTGTCATTTGCATTTCCCTTTATTTTTTTAATTTTGCATTTATTTATTATGTATGTATATATGTGTGTGTGTCCATGCTTGCCACAGAACCCATGTGGAGACTAATAGACAGACTCTGATACTCAATCATGTGGCATCTCTAGATTGAACAAGGATCATCAGGCTTGAATATTAACATCTTTACCTGCTGAGCCATCTCACTGGCCTGTGACTTGTCTTATTATTGCCTCATATACTTGTGCCTCCACATATAAATCATAGACCCAATGGTGTCATTTATGCTCTCTACAACGCTCAATTACCAAAACATTGCATGTGTTATCTATAAAATACTATATATTATTTAATGATGAATATGTAATATATAACATACATATATAATGAGCAATATAACTCTATTATGATAACTATATGATACACATTATACAATGTATACTATAACAATAATGCTTATGTATAATGTGTAATATCAAGTACAATATGCTTCATATGATGATTGCTATATAACATCACTATACTTTATATAATGTATAATACATAATACAACTATATTTCTAATTTATGATAGATATATGTCATGCATTATGTATAATATAATACATAATGTTTTATATGCAGTATATTACATACTAGTCATTATGTAACATGATATCTTGCAATACTTTTGTGTATTTAACATTATATAATATGTAGCACTATATAATATATGGATATTGCTCTCGGTTCACAAGAATGTATGATCCAAAGGGCTGAGGCAAGGGATATATCTCATGGAGCAACTAATTGGTTAGAGCACACAGCATGTTCAGAACACATTAGACAGTACCTTTTTCAGTCTACCAAAAGTATCTTAAGGGACAATGAAGCATAAGCAAAATATGCACACCTTATAGATGAAGATAATAATGGCCAAAAAAATGCATGAGATTCTATCTCAATGACCTAAAGTGAAAGTTTTGAGTTTAGAGAAAAGAGAAAAGGAAATAAAGAGTGAAGAATGGAAGAGGCTAAAATATTAATATGACCATTACATGACAGGCATTGCAGTGTTTATTTAATGGAATGTTCCCTTGCACAACCCTGCATGAAGAATCATATAAAGTAGGCAAGAATTCCCACAGGTGAGAAAACTGAATTCCAGAAAAGTCTTAAAATCATAATTATAGCTGCAATGATACTACAGATTTTCCCCTTCTGAAGTCTGTGCCCCTTATTTAACAATAAACAGGGATGATATCTGAATATCATAGCTGTTTTTGGAGGCACCCAGGAAAGGTGACTTAGACAGTACAGAAGAGACAAGAACAGGTGTGGCTCTGCTTGCTAATATGGCAGAGAGGGAGTGTAATTGTGCAGGAAAGTGTGTGTTATCCATTTGATTCCCTGTCACAGTTGGAGTGGTTTCATTTCATTGGTTTTATAGGCTTATTGGATCATCTGCCTGTTCATATGAGGTCATCTCCGTTCTAGTCATTTTTCACCTCCATTGTTAGAATGCTGTTTTCCTCAAGATTGTTTCTTACTATTGGGCAAAGGTAACAAAGCTATATTAAATAATCTGTAAACATACAGAATAGGGTCATGGTACTTGGTGCTCAATAAATGTTAATTTTTCATCAATACAGGAGGACACACTCAGTTAAACAGAGTAATTCATAAATTATGTTATGTTTTAAGCTATTCATAATAAACTTTGAAGGTGGCTTGCAATTACTAAATGGTTATTTGGGTGCATATTCTCCCTGAATTACCATATGGATTAGGAGGTCAAGAACCAGATTAGAGAAGTAAAAATTGTGGAGACTTTAGGAAGATTGGCAGGATATCACAACAGCCTGGCATGACCTTAAAAATCAAAAGTTGCCAAATTCTACTTTTGCCCAATTGTTTTCAAAGACTAAGTATCTGGAAGGATTGATGATGTGGGGGGTGATGTAAGCTGTGAATATGTTTTATTGCCTTTGGTTAATAAAGAAGCTGCTTTCAGACAATGGCTTAACAGAGTAAAGCCAGGATGAAAGAGATATATAGAGAAAGTACGTGGAATCAGGCAGAAGCCATGTAGCCACCACTGGAGACAGAAATGCCAGAACCTTGCCGGTAAGCCACACCTATGTGGTGATACACAGATTAATAGAAACGGGTTAATTTAAGGTGACTGAGCTTGCTAGGAATATTCTAGAGTCATTGGCTAAGCATTGTTGTAATTAATACAGTTTCTGTGTGAATATTTCAGGTCAGGGCAGCTGGGAATGAACAAACAGCCTCCAACAACAGACTGCTATTTCGGGGAAAACATTAAGTTGCAAAGATTATATAGCAGTCAAACAGTAGAAAATGATGCAAGAAGTTTCTCTGCTTTAAATTTGTGCTCACTTATAACTTCTCTACAGTGATTTGAGTCTATATCACCCATAACCATCAGAATGGCAAATTCTATGGTATAACAAAGGTAACTTCAGAGTGAAGCCACATGGCTGTAATAGAGAAGGTAGAAGCAAATACCAGACACAATATATTGGTAAAAAGTGGTCCAGTCAACCTACAGAACTCACACATTTAAGCTCAGGCACCAAAGCAAAAGTGTACCTATAGTCAATGCTCTGGGAAACAGCAATAACTAGCATTAATCTAAGCTTTGCAAGGTACCATGTAACTATTCCTGATCATCTTTCATTGAACTACTTGAATGAAATAGGACTACTGGTTGCTAGTCAGAAGTCATTAGGAAATCAGAATTTTATACTGTTGTAAGAAAAGCCACTCATCTAACTTTCTTTTATATTAGATTATCAAATACCAATTGTAGAGTAATTAGTATGATAATTCATAAAGATAAGCTAGTTTGAACTCTCCTGAGTCACATCTTGAAAAATTTATTCTCCTCCTTTAGTGGATTGGCAGTGTAAAATGAAGTCTGGTTCAAACTGATGTGCCAGCACTCTCTGAATTTTAAAACCCACTCTGCATAGCACCAAAGTAAAGTAAACGTGACACAGAAGCAAATACAGTGTGTTATCTTTCAGAGAGGTTGTTGGCATTGTGTAAAAGTGATCAGAGGATATAGTGTAGTAGCTTCAGAAGAAAAAATGTAGTCATTAATAAGTCATGTGAACATTTGGAAACTAGGTTTGGATGGAATTGTTCTCTCTGGTAACAGCGAGATAGCATAATTAATATTCAGCAGGAAGGCTGAGTATGATAGTACATGCCTTTATCCAGCACTTAGGAGGCAGAGGCAGGAAAATCTCTGTGTTGTCAAGGACAATCTGGTCTACATAGTGAGTTCCAAGATAGCTAGGGCTTTATAGTGAGACCTTGACTCAAAATAACAATAGCAGCAAAAAAGAAAAACATAAGAAAAAGGAAAGAATAAGAATGAGGTATATAGGCTGGGCGATGGTGGTACATGTTTTTAATCCCAGCACTTGGGAGTCAGAGGCAGGTGGATCTCTGTGAGTTCAGGGCCAACCTGGTCTACAAGAGCTAGTTCCAGGACAGGCTCCAAAGCTACAGAGAAACCCTATCTCGACCCTCCCCCCCAAAAAAAGAATGAGGGATAAACCTCAACAGGATAGTAATGGAGGCAGACTAGGCAAGTACACACACACACACACACACACACAGACACACACACACACACACTTCAGCTGACTAGGTAGATACTTGAAGATTCTAACAAAAGAGACAAAAGTATCAGTATTATTTACTGTTTTTACGATAAATGTTTGAGTTATTCATGACCTAATTTCATGAGCTAAATATGTCCATGGTATGCATCATGTGATTGGCTTTATTGTGGAAATCAGAAAAGGAATATTTGATATCAGGGTTGGTTCAAACCCTAAGAATGTCGGCCCCTTTGAACAAAATATACAGGCAGGTTATATTTGAAAGCTCAGCCAGGATTTCTGAACTAAAATCATGATCCAGCTGCACTGTTATTAAATAACCTTAGAATCTAGACTTGAACCAAAAATATATCCTATCTATGATTGCTGTAGAAACAAGATGCCAGAATAGTATATGCTTATCCAAGGTTGGTGATGGTGATTATATGAGAAATATCATTTAATAGTCATAATCACAAAGGGGGATAAAAGCCAGAACTCTACAGATGAGACAAAAATTTTAAAGTCAAGGCTGAAATGAAAGGAAGTACCAAACCATATCAAAGCAATCAAATATACCAATGCTCTTTTGAAATTATAGGGACCAAGAATCTCCTATAACATCATAATAATAGGGCTCTCATTCTATGGAACAGGACATAGTATTGGTATATCCTCCCAATGCTCAATGTCATATAATCAATCAGGGTTAGCAACTCCTTCATCTTGTTTATTATGCTGTTTCTTACCTTGATTTCTATATCTGTTTTGGGATCATAAACTTTATTATGTCATCTATTTGTTCACAAAATTTCAGTGGTTTTTTTTATGTATCCTTGAAGTGTTGTAGCCCACTACTCCCATATACCATGTCTGAATACTAGACAAATACCAAGTCCATTGTTCATTGCATTCTTGTAGTCATACTTTTGCACACATAACTCATTCATGGAATAATTTTTCACCTTTGGAATTAATCAAGTTCCACTAAATGGCACTTAATGTATGCAATATCTATTACTTTTCTTTATATATATGAGCATCCTCTCATCTGTGTCTACATAGCCTTGGCCCTCATTATATTAACAGATTGCCGGAGACAATAACCTCCACAAGGGCAGAGATATCATTTGTCTGGTTCACTGATTTATTGCAGCAAACTATAAATGTCAGACATTATTTAGAGAATAAATAATGCATTTCTGGATTTTTACAATTTTCTTTTTATTTTATATTGAGATATTTCCCACTGTGCACACCCTGAAATTCCACACCCTGAAAAAAATGACAAAAAATCAAAACACTGCCACAACTGTCAGGAAATTAAAACAAATGGAAAGAATAAGCATTGGTATATGATAAATATTATAGACTCACCCATGCAACAAGCAAACTTTTGGGGAACCCAGAAAAATTACAAGTAAATTAACATTGAATTAAAATATATTGGAAAGGTCTAGTTTTTTAGACATCAAAAGAAAAAAAAAACGGTATCCTGGGTAAATTGCTTGATGACTAGGAAAGTGAACCCTACTTTTCCTTACTTTGACATCTACTCTAACCTTCATAATTAAGCCTCTTAAAATTTATCTTGTTTGTCTATCCATTCTTTGACTCTCAAAATAATTCCACCAGATTTACCAACACATAAGTGTTCCTTCCTAAGGACCCCACTGATCCCAAATCAAGATGTTCTCATTAGGGGCCCCATTCCTACTCCATTTCCTCTCCCCAGAAAACAGGTTCCTATCTGCTTTCATAGCTCTTTTAACAACTCTTGATGTGTCTTGATTTGGGACATTAGAGTGATCCAAGGCCCAATGTAATAGAAGAAAACTAGGGCTTAGGTGAGGAAGCAACTTCAAGAACTCATCACAGAAAGTGAAAAACCTAGCCCCAAACATGAAAATCTCAGTGGCTTTGCTAACCAAATACAAGTGCTCACATGCTCATTGTTAGGTGTGTGCATATATCCATGCAGACCATGTACTGTGCATGAGCATAAAGGACCATGCTTCTATGATAAGCATGTGTTCATTAAAACCTGATGATTTTTCTTTTTTTTGTATTTTAAGGTTTATTTTTATAAATGCTTACATTAATAATAATCACATGCAATAGGAAACAAGGGTCAGAATAACAATGAAGAGTATAGTATACATTGCTCCACTGCTACATGAACTGATTCGTGATTTTTTTTTCTTTATGGCCAAACTTGAATCATATTTACTTAGCTCTCCTCTCTCAATGACTCCAAAACTGTTCTCAATGGGTGATTTTGCCTTCTAGTTTTTGCAGGTAGTAGACATGAAAACTGACTTCTTAAAAGAAAATTTCTGATACAGTTCTATAATATCATAACCCAATATACTGACTCTAGGTTGACTTAATGTCATTTAAAAACAAAGTTCTGCATGCTTCTTTATTTTTGATGCTAGCAGAGGATTTTTTTCTTAGGAAAATATTTCCTCTTTATTGATTTCTATGTAGACATTGGACTGACAGTGTAACAAACACATTATCAAGAACATTGTTTCGTTGGGAGGTGGTGCATGCCTTTAACCCCAGAAGAAGGAAGAGGAGGAGGAGGAGGAGGAGGAGGAGGAGGAGGAGGAAGGGGGAGGGGGAGGAAGACGGGGAGGGGGAGGAAAAAGAAGAAGAAGAAGAAGAAGAAGAAGAAGAAGAAGAAGAAGAAGAAGAAGAAGAAGAAGAAGAAGAAGAAGAAGAAGAAGAAGAAGAAGAAGAAAACGACGACGACAACAACGACGATGACGATGATTGTTTCTTTGGGAACTTTCCAATTGTATTTACCTGTATTGAAATCTGCTCCATCATAGGACCCTACTCATTAGTACTCATCTCTTCTATTTGTTCCACTTAGATTATGTTTGAATCTTCTATATCCCACGTCTCACAGTGTTTCTAATTTATAAACGACAAATAGGCAAACTATAACTATTAAGTCCTGGATGCTATATTAACCTCTCAAACTGACAAGCTTAAAGGTTATTCCAATGGCAAACGTTATCGCTGCAACAAGATTAAGAGATGTAGTGAGGCTAAACACGGAGATGCAACACTAATGCTGCCCATTAATTGAAAAAGAATGTGGAGGCCATCAAGAACATATATGTTATGTTCCACATCACAGTCAACATAGCTTAGAGGAAACCAGGAGTGAGTGATACTAAGTGAATGTTAACAGAAATATCATTATTTTTCTAAAATTTAAGTTGTATCTCAACAGTACTTTCTCTAAACTCCAGGGAACTCTTGTATATATAACCCAGACAAATGTGAAAAAGATAACTCACTGGTGTAGTTTAAAATAAGATATTTGTGTCAGCTTTGTGTTAAATTCATCTAGATAAATGTACAGAAAAGAAATTCATATAAATCTCAGAAAGTTGAAAGAAAATTTAAGCCACAATTTAGTGCAGTCAATGGTACTAGTGTTACTATATTATGCTTTCAATCCAAAGCTTAAGCATCATTATGATCATTAGAACCCAGTTATTTTTATGACAAGTGCACTTACAGCTACTTGAAAAAATAAGACTCATACATTGCTTCATATAAAATATAACTTGATGATGGGAAAGTAGTTCCTACAAGGACAGATACTTACATTGTGGCATCACATCCCAACCTTTCAAAATATTTACCGTCCATAAGACCTCCCAATTTTCTTTTTTAAGTTCAGTTGAAGATGCTTCACTGTTTTAAGAAGTGATTTTTAAAAGGAGAAAAGATTAGCAGCTGATATTGGGCTATCTAAGATTGCCATCAAGAAGTCTATGAATATAGGACAAGAACTAAGTAAAGAGCTGTGACACTTCAAACGAGTTATTCCTAAAGAACACGTCTAAGAATGCAGGGATAAAGATAACTGCTAAGCTGTTCAATATTCACACCTCTGAGGTAAAG
This sequence comes from Arvicola amphibius, assembly GCF_903992535.2. NCBI lineage: Eukaryota > Metazoa > Chordata > Mammalia > Rodentia > Cricetidae > Arvicola > Arvicola amphibius. Next base: position 50,283,034 of record NC_052065.1, read on the forward strand.
GTAACTGCTTTTGAGTCAAAAGGACCTTGTGGCTTGCCAACTAAGAAAAATACCTTATTAACTAACTACTAATAAGACATATAATAATAGTTCTTTTTTTCCTTCTTTCTATTTTACAACTTTGGTATAAAAGTTGTGTTGTATTGATGTTTAGTGAAGAGATCTATCATACAATGCAAAGGATCAAAAAGATCTACAAATTACATTACAAAGATAGCAGTTTTCCCATTACCTTATATGGACCACAGAAGCAAGTACTTCCAATCATTCTAGCTAGAATACATTTTTAATTTTCTACATAAACCCAAATAACCTGTTATTTCTAGATTTATTACCATTGTGGGCATTATTTACTGATAAAAGAAAACCATTTGGATCTCTTGCTCTCTTATTCCTTTAAGAAGTATTCACTAGCGACATAAGCATGCATAACTTTGATTATATGTTAATAAATAATTGCATTATTTTGGCTAATATATTATATTCACATTTGAATGATAGATTGACTTATGGTTATTTGCTTTTCTTGAATAACTTTTCCTTCGTGGAGTTTATAATAATGTTTTTCCTTAGCTTTCCACAAACTATTTATTTGCTTGTAATTTGTAATTATTTATTAATTTATTTCTAAATTGTCTTTATATTATATTATATAAGTCATTGTCCATGTATTCCATGTTCAGATATTTATCACTCTCTTTTCCGTGGAGACATCTCTAAAAACTTCTGACCTTTTCTAGTGAAAACTGCAGGCTCTCCAGGCAAACTGCATGGCCATGATCCTCAAAATTTTTTTCAGTCTCTCATGGTGACTCTTCACAAATCATAGATATCCCATTTTCTATGTTAATTTTCATATATTTTGAACTCTTTTCAGCAATTTTTTCCATTTTATTTTATTTTATTTGGTGTTTCAAGACAGAGTTTCTCTGTAGCTTTGGAGCTTGTCCTGGAACATGCTCTGTAGACCAGGCTGGCCTTGAACTCACAGAGATCTGCCTGTCTCTGTCTCCTGAGTGCTGATATTAAAGGCATGCACCACTACTGCCCAGATTTCTTTAGCAATTTTCTAAGAAAAAATGTGTGGGAAGTTAACATTATGATTTTTAGGCTATCTGAACCCATATGCATAATATACACATAGTTAATTAATGGGCTGATATGTTATAGAATTTGAGGGTACTAATTATTTTCTTTTTTAAATTTGAAAGCATGAATTCTAGTTTCCAGAATTCCTGTTGAAAAAGTCTAAGGAGAATTGCTATTACTGATCCTTTATAATTTGATTTTTTAAAATTCTTCATACTATTAAAATAGCTGTCTCCAGCATTCCAAAATGGTATAATGGTGTTATTTGATGTGGATATTATTATAACAATTTCTTGGGGACATTTTCCTGAGTTGCTTATATGATATAGTACCATTCCCTCTATTTTCCATTTCTCCTTTCTGGAACTCCCATTATTTAGCTATTAGATTATCCAGATTTGACCTGGAATTTCCATAACTCTTTTTATCTTTTTATTTCCTTCACTTTATCTGTTTGCTTTATTTTCCTGAAGATTTTCCCAACTTCATCTTGTAACTCTCTTCTTTATGTTTCCTAATGTGTCCAAAGATACTATATTAAGTATTATAATATGAAAGAGTGAACAGAATAGATGGAAAACTCCGTCCTATCAGGGTTGGCATCCTAGTAGACAAATAAACTGAAAGATAAGTAAAATTGATATACTTTTAGACAAACAATAAACAAGATAAGCAGATTTTGTTGACACATTAAGAAATTATAACACCAAAGAGTTAAATAGGACACTAAATATAAGGATATAACTAAGCTCAAGATTCTGTATTAGTCAGAATTTTAATTGCTGTTACAAAATACCTTATAAGAGGAAAGATAAATTTGGTTCATAGTTTCAAGGTCTTCAGTCATTGTTATTCAGCTCCATGTGTTTGGAAGAACATAATGTCAGTGTGAGTATGTGATAGAACTTCACCTCTACTGGACTGTAAGTACAGAAGGAAACAGAAAGAGACCAGTGATAATACATCCCCAAGGACGTGCCACCAGTACCTCAATTCCTCAAGTTACATCCCATCTTCCCAAGTGTCTTAGTTAGGGTTTCTATTGCTAAGATACACCATGACCCCAGCAGCTCTTATAAAGAAAAAGCATTTATTTGGGGCTGGCATAGAGTTCAGAAGTTTAGTCCATTATTAGCATGATAGTAAGCATGGCAGTATGCAGGTAGAAATGGTGCTGGAGAGGTAGCTGAGAGTTCTACATCTGGATCAGCAGGCAGCATGAAGAGAGAGCAACACTGGTCCTGGCTTGACCATCTGAAACTTCAAAGCCCACTCCCACAATGACACACTTCCTCCAGCAAGGCCACACCTACTCCAACAAGGTCACACCTCTTCATAGTGCCACTCCCTATGGGTCGGGAGGGGGGCATTTTTATTCAAACCACTACACCAGTTTTTTTTCCACACATCCCAAAATCACACCACCAGTTGGGGATCAGGCTTTTGATACGTGAAACGTTCAAGGGGACCCTTTATATTCAAATCATATAAGTTGAGAAAAGTTTCCAAAGTTGATAGTGCTGTGTAACTGCTGGGGATTTGATACCTTTCTAGAGGCGTCCACATGCAGCAGGCATGAAAATGGTGTACACATGCAGGCAAACCCAGATGTGTACATAAAATAAAAATAAATAAATATTAAAAAGTAAACTACGAATACCAAAAGACCAAAATAAGTAAAGGTCAAAAACTAAATATGAACTCTCTGGAGAAAGGACTCTTGATTTCAAAATCAGTCTTGGAGAAAATACTTCACCCTGCTCTGCCCCCATTTCTTTATTTTTAAAATAAGGAAAATAATAAACCTGCCCTTGACATATTGTGATTACAATACATATTATGTATAAATTAGCTTGCCTGACATATTGTAATTGATGCATATAATGCTCTGTGTACACATTCTTATAACACTGAGGAGAGGAATGGAACAAAATACAACACATTTCCAGTAACCTTCTGCAAATGCTGTTTTGTTTTATATTTTAAAAAAATTACTGAAATAGGAGACTAGAGACATTAACCAGTGGTTATATATGGCCCCTTCTGAGGTCACAAGTTTGGTTCCTAGAACTCACAACAGATAGCTGACAACCACCTTCCAACTCCAGCTCCTGGAAATGTGATGCCCTTTTCTGAACTCCAAATGCATTTATGTACATGTGCGTGTGCATGTGTGTGTGCACATGTGTATATGTGTGTGTGTGAATATGTGAACTCGCACAATTTAAAATAAACTAAATCTTTTTTACACTTACTGAAAATATTAAATTATTGAACATTTTTATTCAATCTTACTTATCTGCTCCTTTCTGTTTGTGTGCTTCGACTCTTATCACTTGAAGCCCCTTCCCATTCCCAGTTTTATTCTAACATTTTCAATAATTTTAAAACTGTTTCTTTTGTATCTTTTTAGTTTCATATTTCCTTTGCTGTAAGTTCCACATTACTTAGGAACCACACTTCATTATTTGATTTTTCTTTTGCTAACTCCTCTTGGGTCTATAATAAAGTATCAATAGTAGTTTTTCAGCCCCCATTTTTTTCCTTCAACACTACTAACTTTGTGCTATGGCTCCTTATTTTCATTTAGTTTGCATCCTTGCCATGGAGAAACATGTTTTCTTTTGTTATCAGCAGAAGCCAGGCATTAGTATTCAATATTCACATTATAAAGGAAATTATATATTTTACACCATCATTACTCTGAAAATAAATCAAACAAACCTTAATCCCCTTCCAATTCATAAGGTGATTTCACAGATATAAAATATTTGATCTATATTTCTACTCCCGACTGTGGAAAGATTAAAAACAATTAAATATCACTTGATTAATATAGACTAAATGAACCACCAATCACCCTGCTTTGTAACTCCTAACATCTATTTGTACTCATTGTCTATGCTCAGAATCTTGTTGCCAAAGTTCTGTGTTTACAGCATTCATCTGACCACTGCTGCCAAGGCAGAAAACTGGCATAAAAGAAATCAGTATTAGGTTTCCTTGCTCATGTATGTTTTTGATTTCCTAAAGTTTAACATCTCTGCAGCAGGAAATCACTGCTTACTATATTCATTTTCTAATTATAATCATTTATAATGCATGTGTACAAATGAATTTGTACATAGATTTTTAAATGTGTAGAGGGAACTGTTTCACATGCCATGAACATCCTGAAAATGTCCTTGTTTTATTTCTATTATAAGACTAAAGTCTGTTCTAAGACTAACCATTTTGAAAATCTCTTCATCAATGTATTTTGCTCACTAATTTATTGGTGAGCATCTTTATATATTTTGGTGGTTGCTTCCCTCCTCCTCTATGTTTATTTAGGCTTTTTTCAGCACCTTCTAAACTGGATGTCATTGAAAAGAACTTTCATCAAAACCTTTGAGACCTCTTTTTCACAGGTCAGAAGTTGAATCTTGCTTAGATCAGAGTGACTTGCTAGAGTGACAGGTCAAGACATTGGTACTGCACTAAGCAGAATTTATTCTTGCTTTTGAGCTAGAAGGCATAAGGGTCACTACACATTCTCTTGATCAGAATACTCCATGCATAACATTCAGTGGGTAGGTTTTTTCCTACTTCTCATATTTTACTGAAATCTATAACCCCTAGTTATAAAGGAATTGATAGAAAAAAATAGTGCCTTCCTGTCTTTCTGTTTTAGCTTCTTTTGTGACAGATTTTGATGATTCATGGAAATGAAATTATTTTCTAAACTTGAAAAATGTATTTACATATAGGGATTTACTATCTTCTCAGCTGTTAATACGAAGTGATATTTTTTAAATAATTTGCAATTTGACCTATAGCATTCCTTACAAAAGTAAATCTACAAGCTTAGTTATACTGGATATTGAGAAAGGTACAGTTTTGCGTACAAGGATATTGGATTTATTTGTGAAAAAGATCTGTCAGATAACTTAAGATGCAGTTTCAGCTTCAGTTTCTTAGGATTACAGACATAAGCCTCTATAAACAGCAAAAAAAATTGTTCAGGGTTTAAGTTTCATGAGTCTGAGTCATTCACTGAGTCTCTTTTTAGTGGAGTGATGAAAATTAAAATGTGAAGGGATCATTTCATTCATTAAGTGTCCAGTATCATTCTATTTCCCATATTAAACTTGTCCTTCCAGTTACTGATTCAAACACACTTGGCATGTCTGGGGAGAAGGCTCAGTCAGTAAAGGGCTTGCCACACATGAATGAGGACCTGAGTTCAGATCCAGAGCATCCATGTAAAAAGCTAGTGACAGTTACATGCATCTTTAATCCCAGTACAGGCAGGTGACATCTGGGGTTTGCTGGACAGGGAGTCCACCTGAGTCAGTGAACTCCAGGTTCAGTGAGGGTCGTCTCAAAAAGGAAAGACAAGGAGTTATTGAGCAAGGCACCCAATATCAGCCTCTGATCTCTAAACACACATATACACGTATGCATGCACAAACACGCACATGCACACATACACACATGCACCCACACACAATAAAAAGAAATGAAAAACACACTTTGCAAAATTTCAGCATTATGTGTATATCATAAAGTAGTAAACTATTCATAAAATATAACATGACATATATTAAATACATTATAAAGTTAGTGAATTAAGTGAACTAAATAGCTACAAAATCTGGAGACACCAATGCTAGTGCATACATAAAATTGCAACACCGGGGAGGATTGCAAATTCAATATTAACCTGAGCTACATAGTGATCTTGAGGTTACCCTGTGTTACATAGCAAGACCTTGTTTTAAAAGAAATTTAAAAGGAAGGGATTAATTTATCTTCACAAAGACACACACATACATGTACACATACGCATGTGCACATACACAAGAAATTGTTCAGCTGTAGCCCATGGGTTAAATACAGCCTACTGTGAGATTTTCTTTTCTTTTTGGAAAAAATATAAACCTTATCGAAACATAGTCATTCCTCTGGAACACAGTTTCTATGTGCTGCCTCCAAGGAAACACTTCCCAGATATCACATAAATGATGCAGGTCTCTAATTCCCACTAATTTCTCAGCTCCAGCTGACCAGCATTGATGGTCCCCGTAAAGCAGAGGTTTCATTGTAGTAGTTCTGTCTCTTACTAATCACAGCTGATCAGCTTAAGCCTCAGTTAACCAGAATTACAGATCCTCAACTCAAAAGAGCAAATGGCCCCATAAAGTCTTCAAATTTCCCTCTGAAACTTCACAAGCCAGGCCTCCATTGTTTGCACCACTTTCAATAATGTTATCCTCCAAGCTCCTACAGAACAGCTCTCTGAGCTCTCAACACTAAATGGCTTTTCTAGTCCCAAGTTCCAAAGTCCTTCCATAGTCCTCCCAAAAGCAACATGATGAGGTCTGTCACAGTAATACCCCACTGTTCTCCTTCCAAACTCTGTTCTGGTTAGGGTTTCTATTGCTGTGATGAAACACCATGACCAGACAGGAATTATTGTTTAGTTAGGGCATCAATGATGTCAGAGCAACTAGCAGAAGCAGAAGGGTCAAAAAGCAAGTTGGGGAGGAAAGGCCTTATTTGTTTTACACTTCCAGATCATAGTCCATCACTGAAGGAAGTCAGGACAGGAACTCAAGCAGGGCAGGAACCTGGAGGTAAGAGATAATGCAAAGACCCCTAGAGGAATGCTGCTTACTGGCTTGCTCCCCATGTTCAGTATGCTTTTTTATAGGACCCATGACTACCATCCCAGGGATGACCCTGCCCACAATGGGCTGAGCCCTCCCCCAATAAATTACTAGTTAAGAAAATGTCCTGTATGCACACCTACAGCCTGTTCTTATGGAGACATTCTCCATAAGAATAAGTTGAGGTCCCCTCCTCTCAAATGACTTCATCTTCTGTCAAGTTGACATAATACTAGCCAGCATTCCCACGGATGGGAAAAGGGCTTATGAGGCTTCACCTCTCCAAGAGACAGGGAGTAATTTTCCTTAGTGGTGCTGCTGCTGCTGAAAATTTCCCTTTGCTTTAGTAAATAAGATCCTACTCATGCACAAGCATCCAACCCTGATTAAACTCATTGGGTCACAGAAATAGAAGACATGAAAGTAAGAAGGGTTTAATGGGAAAGAAAATGGATGAGAGAGATTAGTACAGGGATAACAAAAATTCATTATATGCATATATAAAATTGTCAAAGAATAAAACAATACTTCATTCAAATTTAGGGAATTCCAAATAATAAAGTTTAGTGACTGTCATAGTTTCTTTGGATCTGAAATTTTGGTGCCATACTGCTGGATGATTCTGAACCAAAACCTTTCATCAAAATTCTGGCTACGTGGGAGGAGGTGGATCACTAGGGGTGGGCTTCTAGGTTCCTCTTTCTCTCCTCTCTCTCTCTCTCTCTCTCTCTCTCTCTCTCTCTCTCTCTCTCTCTCCCCTCTCTCCCCCCCCTCTCCCTTTCTGTCTCTCCTTTGTGCTTGTGGACCAAGACGTAAGCTCTCAACTACTGATATGGGACATATCTGCCTGCCACCATGCTCCCTACCATTATCGTCATGGACTTTAACTCTCTGGAACACTGAGCCCAAAATTAAATGTTTTATTTTATTTTTTTAAAAAAAATGCTGGCTAAGGCTGTATTCATGAGAAGGCATCACTAGACTGGAGGCCTTGATTCTAGGACTGCTCACTGATATGGCTGCTTTTAGTAGCCTCAAGAGATGGTTCACAGATCCCCCTAGAGCCAATGTTTAAGAATAAGGCTAAGATCCAACTAGAGAATTTAAAGACCACTGGACAAATAAGACATCTGAAGAAGAAAACAAATCATCCAGATAAAATAAAGAAAAAGAGGGCTGGAGAGATGGCTCAGTGGTTAAGAGCATTGCCTGCTCTTCCAAAGGTCCTGAGTTCAATTCCCGGCAACCAAATGGTGGCTCACACCCATCTGTAATGAGGTCTGGTGCCCTCTTCTGGACTGCAGACATATACACAGACAGAATATTGTATACATAATAAATAAATATTTAAAAAAGAATAAGGCTAAGGCAAGAGTCACATGCCTTTTATATCTGAGCCCCAAGACTTCAGAGCTGATCATTCCTTGGTATTTTTTGGTACTATAACTCAGTCATATTTAGTGTGGATGCAAAAAAAAATCACAGAACTATATTGAAGGTTGAATGTCACACTGTAGTTCTCTCTTCATTTATTCTTTTTTAAAAGTAGATGTATAGTCAGATGGTGGTGGCACATGCCTTTAATCCAAGCACTCAGGAGGCAGAGACAGGCAGATCTCTGTGAGTTCAAGGCCAGCCTGGTCTACAAGAGCTCGTTCCAGGACAAGCTCTAAAGCTACAGGGAAACCCTGTTTCGAAAAAATGTAGATGTATAGATAATCATCTTTATAAAGCCTATAAGGCCCCAAAGCAAATATTTTTCTTATAACTATTGGCAATTTAATTTTTCCCCACCTGAAGTTTTCTGTCAGCAAACACAGGTGAAAGCTGTCAAGAAGATATTTAGTCTCAAACTTGCATGGTGTGAACATTTTTATATTTTACTGCCTAAATGCAATTTATTGGGTAGTATGTCCTGGACATCATGAAGTTTAGGTAATACAAAAATACAAACCATACTATTTTCCAAAGTCTAAAAAGTTATAAAGTTCAAAAGATAACTAGACATTGTAGTGTGGAAAAAACCCTAATGTAATAGAAACAAATGCTAGTCTCTTTAGTTTATGGCTACATTTATGAGAAATCATCTAATGTAGAGGTCATATATAATTGGCTGTAATTCTTCTAGTGACAATATCACATACCCACAGGGAAAGCGCCAGCCTTAAGTTTGTTGTTTGTTACTATAAAAAACACCTGAGGCTGGGTAGTTTACAAAGAACAGAAATTTGTATGGCTCTTGATTCTAGAGAAGTAAAAGAACATGGCACCAGCATCCCCTGGGAAGCTGGTAAAGATCTTCCATCACAGCATAGCAGAGGGCATCACATGGTGAGACAGAGTCAGTGTGCTCTCTTCCTACTGTAAAGTTGTCAATGCAACTCTTACATCCTCATCTATCTTAATCAGTCTCCAAAGGCAACACCACCAAATACTTTCGAGTATGTTTTGAAAAATTAAGTTTTGCAATGCATGATTTCTGATGGGACACGTTTGCCTATTAAGAAATTATTTGATCTTTTGGTGATTGAACACACTTTACCTTTGGAGAACTGTCACCCTCATACTTTCTCTTATCTCTATGAATCTCCACTGCTGATAGTTTTGGCTTTCTTTCTAACATTTGCTCTCTTTCACCTGTACAATTTGTCTCTTCATGTGTTCTGCTATTCTCTGAGATTTTCAAACTACAGCAACACCCTCCAAGACTATGTAAGGCAAAAAGTGTACTGCCAGTAGCTAGAACATGTGTGCATTTGATTGTGTGAGCCATAGCAGAGAGTGATGTTCTACTGCATCTCACCTGTGGCTTCATGTAAAGTGACAATAGGTAACCCATATGTATGCTGAGATTTCCCCTTTAATCTACAACTTCTAATTTACCAAACCAGCATAATCCACATCAAGAATCTATACACATTTGTTCTTCTATGCACAGATTAGTGTAGTTTTCACCCCTCATCAAGGAAATTTCTCTTTGCAACAGACAGAGACCACTACAGAAAACTACAAGTCAAAAGGAGTTGTGAGCCGGGCGGTGGTGGCGCACACCTTTAATCCCAGCACTCGGGAGGCAGAGGCAGGCAGATCTCTGTGAGTTCGAGGCCAGCCTGGTCTACAAGAGCTAGTTCCAGGACAGGCTCCAAAGCTCCAGAAAAACCCTGTCTCGAAAAAACAAAAACAACAACAACAAAAAAAGGAGTTTTGAAACCCCATCCCCATGGATACATCCACAAAACAACCCCACACCTAAGGCTCAGGGAACATTGTGAAAGAGCAAGAGGATCATGGAGTATAGTGTGCAATTGTGTCTCCTAGTAACATCAGAAACTACACCTATAAGGTCGCACCAATATAACTGCCTAATCATGAGCTGAACAAGGATGACACCAGTAGACATGCTAAACTGGATGGGGAATTGCCCACAAGGCCTTAGTCCTATGCAAAGAACTACTGGTAACTGACGAAGCTGGGAGGAAGAGAGGTGGTCTTCCTCACGACAAACACACCAATTATTTGTCCAGTGCCAAATGGTCAGTCCTGAAGACATATATAGAGGTAATATTATATGGACAGAGAAGGTTATATTTAGAGGATTTGGAGGGATGAAAGGGAAGGGGGAAATGTTGTAATTATATCACAGTCTCAAAGGAAAAAAAAACACCCACATTCTTGTCTTTCTGCCTGAAGCATTTTCTGCTGACAGCTGAAACACCTTGCAGGTTCAGGATGCCTTCTACTGAGAAGGAATAGAAGTTAGGGGATAAACATTCCAACTTCTCCAAAAAACTAAGCAGAACATTTCAGTGACTTCAGACAACCAACGCTGATTTCTTACTTACAAAATTCTGCATGACACATAGCACAGTGTGTCTCCACTAATCCCCAGTGTATGTGAGAGAAGCATACAGGCCTGATGTAGTAAGCAACACTTATGTGCTTCCATGATGTGATGGATATCACTATTGTCCACTTTATTAGCTAAGCCATGTCTGTGATAATACTTAGCTTCCAGAGAGCAGGATATAAAATCACCTGATGTTCTCCATAGAGAAGAGAAACTGTATATATGGGAAGAGGAACAAAGGCAGCTGCACATGTCCAATGCCTTTCTGTAAACTTTCTCTTTCTCTCAGTGAGCTCCTGAGATCTATCCATGCTAATAAATGCTGATTTATTCTCATGGTTGCCATTTTTTCTTGCCGAAGGTGTTTTAGGTTATTTCTAATTTCCATCATAACTAATAATATTGCTGTGATCATTTGGAATATATAATTCATATTTTCTCTAGACTGTTGTTCTATGTTCAATCAAATGGTATTTCATGAGGACATCCAGGCTGAGACAATGAGAAGGGTCAAGAGAATGTCTAAACCACTTGGTGCACAGCCTATCATACAAAACCACAAACTGTATTGGAATGAAAGCCAACACCACATATGCTGTCTATTTATGTTTGTTCTAAAGAAACAAAACGCTATTATTTTCAGAGTGCATTAGTTTCTCAATTGCACATAGAAGAACAAAATACCAAGGTTGTCGACAATGCATCATTCAGTTATCAAATGCCAAAATCAGATATTCTGGTAATTTTCTGCATTCTATTCAAACTCTACTGAAAATTATGAGAGCAATTGGCACTTAATATTACTAATAGGAGACACACCTTCAAGGCCTTCTGCAAATGTCAAGATGACTGAAATATTTGACAAGATAAAGAAGATGAATCAACCACAATGATCTCCATTGAGAGTGAAAAACATCTGGTGAGAACACCATAAAGTGCTCCCTGGGAACAAACTGTTCTATTGGAAAACTGATGCAATGCAAAGTTAAACATCTTACTCAAAAATTAAGAACAAAATATCAGTAAAAAATTCAACTGAATGAAACTAACTTTGTAACATAGTAAGGACTGGGATTGTGCAGTAGTGGGCTGCTTGTATATATGAAATCCTCAGGTTGATTACCAGCACCCCAAAATAAATACTATAGATATGGTATCGTGTGCACATATAAAAAGCTTAGTCTTTAACACATGCAAGAAATTCCAGTTAAGCCAAATAATCTGCTAAGTACTGAATGTTTAAGAAAATGTTATAGTCTAGTCCCCAGTGTGATGATATTTGATTGTTGAGTCCCTGTGGTAGGTGATAGAGTTTGAAGAAGTGGGAGGAAGAAAGGCAGAGTCAGAGAAGCTGCCATGGGGCTGCCCGAGCCAGACATGTCGAATCTTTCCTGGTAAGCCACTGCCATGTGGTGTTATAGAGATTAATAGAAATGGGTTAAATCAAGATGTGAGAGTTAGCCAATAAGAGGCTAGAGATAATGGGTCAAGCAATGATCAATTTCTGTGTGGTTATTTTCGGGCTAAGCTAGCCAGGAGGCTGGGACAAACAAGCGGGTCCTCCCCACAAGCAACAAAGTGAGCCATGCATGAAGTCATTAGTGTATGTAGAAAGAGAAGTACAAAATATTTCTACACCAGAAACAGTTATCTGCAAATCCAACCACAATATCCATCCATCTTGACCATGAACTTTTTAATCTAGGAACTAGAAAAAAAGTGTTATTTAAGCCATCCAGTCCATGGTACATTTTTAAAAAGATTAATTTTTATTATTATTGAAGTATGTGTTTATGTATCTCTCTGTGTGGGGGTATGCTCATATGCGTGCAGATTCCAGTTGAGACCAAAGGAGAGTGTGACATCCCCTGGAGCTAGAGTATGGGCAGCTGTATGCTGTCATGTGGGTTCTGGGAACCAAGCCCAGAACCCCTGCAAAAGCAGTAGGTTCTCTTACTCAGTGATGATGCCATCTCTCTAGCCCTCTGTGATACTTTATCATAGATGCCTGAATCAAGATTCTGCTATTGTGCATACTTGCTTTTTTTAGATCACAATTCATTACTGATCAGATAACAAATTTAAGTCACGAAAACTCATTTCTTTCATATGTTGTACAAAGTAAAAGATAATTTACCTTACCATAGATTTTACAGTCAGCTGAGGGATCTATATATCTCATTAGAGAAAAGCTTGGCAGGCAATAGAATTCATTACTTTCAAGGAACAATGTATTTGTGGCCATCATTTAACAAGAATAAAAACACAGACAGATAAAAGGAAAAATACACTATAACTTTTTATTTTGTTGAAAGAGCTTTCCTTAATATTCATGAGATTTGTACAAATACATACAAAGTCCCACATATCAGATGACTTTTTTGTTGTTGTTGTTTTTGGTTTTGGTTTTTCGAGACAGGGTTTCTCTGTGGCTTTGGAGCCTGTCCTGGAACTAGCTCTTGTAGACCAGGCTGGTCTCGAACTCACAGAGATCCGCCTGCCTCTGCCTCCCGAGTGCTGGGATTAAAGGTGTGCGCCACCACCGCCCGGCTCAGATGACTTTTTAACAACCTAGAAATCAAGGTTTGAATTTAAAATTCTGGAAATCAAGTACCACAAAGATACTTAAGTACCATGTTTATTGTTACTATAGTCATAATAGTTAGGAAATGAAAAGAGGATAGACTTCCAAAACTGATAAAAATATTTTATATATATAATGGAATTTTATTTATTCATAAAGAGAAAATTGCAACATTTGCTGGAAATTACAATAAGCCAAGTATCCTAGACTCTAAAGTAAAAGTACAAATACCAAATAATTTCTTTCATTTATAGATAGTATATTTTAGGTTGAGAACAGCAATAAAGATAATGGGAATATATAGAAACAGGAGGGAGGTTGGTGTATGGAGGAAGAAAGTCAACAGCAGGGGGAAGGGGCAAGGATCAGACACAACCAAGTATGTACAAAAATGACATAACGAAGATGTTGGAGAGATGAATTGGGGGACAAGTGTGCTTGCGGCTAAATCATGAGTACTGGAGGTTAAATTATTGCACCTGTATAATAAGCCAATGTCTGTAACTCCAGCTCTGTAGATCTGATGCCCTCTTCTCATCTTGATGCACATAGGTGGTACATGCACACAGGTGTACACACAACTATACACACACACATACACACACACATACACTAAATAAATAAATAAAAAGTAAGTAAAATCTTTTAAAAAGGAAATGGCATAATGAAAGCCATTATTTCATATATCACTGTTTAAAAACTAATAAAAATTTCAGGAGTCTGATGTTCTGAGTTCTTACATGGCCATATGAGTAAAGTATGCGGCCTGTCATCTAATCCCTTCTCTTCCTCAGATTCTCTGCACTTAACACATTAAATTCATAGACACACATAGGCATTTTAATTTGAACATTTCAACTGTGCCCCAAACTTCCATAAGAGTAATGATCTGACCACATCTTAGACCTACTGAGTGTATCTTGGCATTAACATATGATATTAAAAGGATTGACTTGGAGAGGACCAAAACGGCCCTTAATGCAAGAATGAATTCTTTGTAGAAACATGCTAGGTTAGTAGTTAACCAGAACATGGTATATAAAAGGGAGTAGGTACATCCCTTTGAACCCACAGATTTTCTTTCCATGAGACAAGGTCAGTCTGGAGGAGGGCAAGAGAGGAGCATTCTACATTGTGGTCTTTAAAAGAATGTGGCTGGGCTGGTGAGATGGCTCAGTGGTTAAGAGCACTGACTGCTCCTCCAGAGGACCTGGGTTCAATTCCCAGCATCCACATGGCAGCTCACAGCTGTCTGTAACTCCAGTACAAGAGAATCTGACATCGTTATACCAATGCGCATAAAATAAAGTTAAATAAAGTTTTAAAAAAAAGAATGTGGTTGTCATTAAAAGAATCAATAAATACTTAAATACTCTCGCTCAGAGTCTCACTCCAGGTAAAATACCTGAGCTGCAAGGGATTGGGCCTGGAAACAGAGAGAGAAGACTTGTGTGAGAGTTACTGAGCGACAAAGATGGATTTTATTAAAATTTTAGAAAAATGTGATTGCCCTGGATAGTAGCATTTCTTTTCTAATATCATGAGCTTTTTATATTTCTTCTGTTTCATTAATTCATTTCATTTATAATGAAGTACTCAAATACATACTATGCTTTATGTTCCATCGTACTTACATGAAGACAAATAGAATTCGCCATAGGAGTTCTTAACTCTCAGTAACTTTGTAACCTTCTTGAGAAAATGACATTTAACGCAACAGTAATGTAACAGAACGAGGGGATTTGTGCTCATGCCCTGAAACTCACAAGGCTTGAGCAGTAAAGTGGAGAGATCTAATGTGAAGTTTCCACAAAAAGGCTCTTCAATTCTAGCACAATCCTATCGGAGTCAATAAACTTTTGTGGTTTCTAAGGCTATACCACTGTTTCTCAAGAGCGGTTTCTCAATGCATCTTTGCTAATTTGACCCCAACTCATATATATTAAAATAAATCAGAAAATCTACCCAGATAAAGATAAAACTGAGTGTCAGGAATTCAGTGTACTTATAACTGTGCTCAGCTTTCTCAAATGATATTAATGTATATGGACAGAGTGATGTAATAGCCACATACACAGTCCATATCATCCGTAGGTTTACATCTGAAAATTGAGGGATATTCAAACACAAAAAGAATGGAACTTTCTCATTTACAGCAACAGAGATAAAAACTGAAAGTCATTATTTTAAGTGAAAAAAACAGGCACAAAAGATAAACATGACATGTTCCCATTCAAATGTGGAAGCTCAAAGCACTGGTTTCATAGAAATGGAGAACAGAAGTTACTAGAGACTAGGGTAGTTATTGGGGGAGAGGATTAGAAAGAAATTCAATAACAAGCACCAAGGTAGGAATGAGATCTAATGTTTTACAACACAACAAGGTGCCTGCAGTACCCAGTAATTTGTTGCATACTTTATAAAGTAACTAAAAAAAGCAGATTTTGAAGATTTCCAACCCAAAGAAATTATGTTTAAGGCACAAGATATGCTAATTACTCTGATTTCATTTTCACACATTATTTGCAGGTACTGGATTTTTCGCTGTCTTGAATTTTATTATATCTTAATAATAAAGTAGGGATATTAACATTGGAATGTGCATGACATCAACTATGCCATAACATTTAGAGAGACATTCACAAAGAAGGCAGCAGCAGCAGCAGACGTGCAGTTCCTTTAGTCACTCAATCCAGAGAAGCCTGCGGAGATCTAAAAGGGCCATTAGCCTCTGTCTTGGAGTAATAAGGAGAACAGAGTATAATTTTAATCTGACTTTCCAAAGCCTTGTGTCCAGCTCTGCCCTGTCAATTCACCAATACTCAGGAGCAGCATTGAGTTCTTCACTGGATGGATCAGGAAGCTGGGATCTAATGCTTGTATGTACAGCTAAATGACACAGCACACCAACAATAAGATTCAGCTCCTCAACCATATGTTTGTGGAAGCAATGAACACCCTCCTTACATGACTGCTGTAGCTTGGGTGCAATCTAAGCAAGCCTTCTAAATTGACTCTCACATACTCTGTAACAAAAATAATTTTCACAGATTTACAGACCATCTACTTTGTTGGAAGTCAATTTGTTGTTAATCAATTAATCCTTACCTTAAGGAAGCTTATTTAGGTAAAAACGACACTGAATAAACAATTTGGAATTTAAGAAAAAAAATGATTGATACATTCTAATAAAAATGGGAGTCAGCTATAGCATATTTAATCAATTACTGCAATTATTTATACTTTATTATCTGTGTCCTTTGTTCTGTGACTTTGTAGTTTCCTAAACAGAGAGTGATTTCCTGCCATCCAATTCTTGGTTCAGCTAGAATGTTTTGTTTTGACTTTAGCATGTAAACAGAAGTGACAGGAGCAGATACTTGGAAATGTTTTTGTTAAGTGGTTGTGGTCTCATGAATCTCTGTTACTGTTAAAACAAAGAAGGGCTTCTCCACTGACTCAAGTACTGCTTTAGACACATGGATCAGATCCTCCTACTCAAGTTGACTTGGGATTGTTCACAGTTCAGGCTTCGGCAGAGATATGGAAGTGACCCCCATAAAAACCTGCTCAGGTCAGTCACCCTCCAATATGAATGGCAGATTCAAAAGCAAAAGGATTTCAGTCTTACGCACTGAGTTCCGGTGTGACTTGTGACATATCAATAATTGATACAGGGTTCAAAAACACCTGGAGGAAAGATTTTCGCACTGATAATGGAAAGAGATGACATTGAAGTACATTTAAGTACGAAAGGGTAATTTGTCAATGTCATGAGTTCATTTAAGTAAAGGTGATTGGAGCCTCTAAAATGATGAAAACACATCAGAGAAAATAAAACAAGTGTTATTAGACAAGGTTCAAGAGCTATCCGTGGTTACATGGACTTTTATGTCACTATTATATCCATGAAAGCAGTCTTTATTTTGCCTTTACTAAATCTTCTTTAAAAAGGTAGTAAGAACCTTCATTTTATACTGTGAAAGAATATTTCCTTGTCTTCCATAGAGGTACATAACCAAGATGATAATATTAAGATGATTTATAAGCAAATGAAATTGGACAAAGACCAAATACACCTATATTTCCATATCACTGCAATTTCCATAAAAATTTAACACAAGCTTATGGCTCTTAGTATACATTAGGTAGTATTTTCTTAAGATGGAAGAAACAAATCTAATGATTATAACTCTACTTTGGAGGAAAATTGGTTTATTATTCAGTATACCATCAGCTTCTGGGATTAATCTAACAATTTTTAGGTGTAGCACCTAAAAGATCTTCCTTTGCTTATCAATGACTTCTCTGTATTTGTGGGGAGAGACTTTATTTTACTACTTCTACTAATGCCATAGAATCAGAGGAATGCAGATAGATATCTAAAATCAAGTCAAATTAGGTCAACTAGTCCTGGTTGTTCAATACTAGAAATGAAAAGAGCACACAATCCTATTATGTAAAGCAGCTAGATTCAGCAAGTATTCAAGAAAAACCAAATTCAGAACACTTAAAAGGCATTACCAGGTGACAAAGACAGCCTACAACTGATACCAAAATACAGCTTCCCTAATTGGTATACTATAATCTGCCTGCCATATAAGTTACTGTCATTACACTGGCCGCCTTAGTTCAAAATTGAAGCATTATATACAGGGGTGATTATGAGATGTTTGATAAATGAATTGAAAGCAAAAGTTTGTCTTTAGTCCTTTTGTTTGTCTAGGCATTCCCTAGATTGTTCTGTTTGTCTTGATTGACACCCATTAATATACCTTGTGTCTTCCTGACAATTTCCTGAACCCAAATTACAAACAGTAAACCGTTATCAGATACTTGCTTGTATTGTGTCCTTACAGAAAATTGAAAATTTTAGAATTTTTGCATTAATTTACAAAAGAATAAAAGCAAAAGATACAGAAAATTTCATGACTTACAAACCTAGCATGTGGGGGCTCTGGAATTTTGCCTTAGATTTATGTGACTCCAAAAGGTGAGGGTCACATTGCTGGGCCCTCTTCCCTCTATAGAATAATACTTCTTTAGATGATGGATAAGTATTAATCTTCTCCCAATCACACATATCAAAATTAATGTCCTTCAGATGAGATTTTCATCTCTTAATTTAGAAACATGGGGATTTCCTTACATTATAAAGTACTGCTCTCATGAAGCAGAACTAGGGAAAGTATTTTAATAAGATAAATGACTGACAAGTCATAATATACATGACTTTCCCAAGGTCATTAAGCTTCAAGCTTCCCTTTTTCCCTTTTCAATTTCTCCTAACACCCATCTCTGTCATAGCTTTGATTCCCATAAAGCGGTTATATTTCTTGTCTTCCAGAAATAGAATCACACAAATGAACAGAGGATACCAACTAGCAAGAATCACGAACAGAATTTGCAATGAGGTTGGCTCTCATAACAGTGATAGATTTCATTAAGCACCAAATAACCTGACATTTCCTTTCAAGATCTGGAAAAAAACAATAAAACAAAATCTAAAACTTCACAGTTATGTCTTTAAACCAGCAGCTTCCCTTTCTTATTTTTGTATCATATATAAAACATCTAACGCTTTAGTACTGAAATTCAACTCCCAAGTATTTATGCTTTTTTTAAAGTATTAGTCACAGAAAGTCTATGGGTATGATGCAAATAAGTAGTAGTTCATAAAACAAATTTTCCCACCTCTTCTTGTAGCTATGGGGTGGAGAGAAGCAAGCACTGTGGTAATTGGAGCAAGAGAGCAAGATACAGGAAGAAACGTTGGATCTTGTCCACAAACCATCCCCTTGTGTGAAAATGCCACCCCTGACAAAAGACAGAGTGCTGCTTCACAAACTTCTGAAAACCAACGCTTTTGAGCTACTATTGCTTCAAGGTTCACTATTCTGTCAGAGGTGACAGTACCTTAATTTGTCACTGTCAAGCGGGCCAATTTCTTTAAGGTCTGATTATTGTTGTTCTCCTTGACTGTCTCTAGACACAGCAGATTACCAATACAGAAAGCATGCTAGAGGTCAACTTGAGTGACATCTACCAGAGCTTATTACTGTGCTAACTGTTCTGGCAGGAATGATGTGATTCAGGTAAGGGTATTTGAGAGGGCACAGATAGTCCAAAGGTTTCTGTGATTTTTGCTGTGATCCCTTCAGGAGAGGATGCTAATGAGCAGGTATCTGTTTCTCTGACACTCAACATTGACTGTGACACACTAATTAATAATATATGAAACACTTCATCCTCCTTCCCAGTGCACAAATCATCCTCCCGGTCTACAGAGAGATGAACTATGAGCACAAAGAATTTTCCTTTATAAACATTCACTGAGGTTTCCTACATGGGTAAAGCAAAGAATTACTGTAGAAAATTCCACTCCAGGTTTTGGAGGTGCTTCACCTACATCTAATTCAAAAGACTTTGGATTAGCTAGTAGGCAAATAAAGAAAAAGCTTAGGTTCAAAAGCTCTTTCTGTCATGCATATACCCCCAAGTTAATGTTTGAATTTAATTTTGTCTCTGAACAATAATACTAGGATGGAATGTTTGTATTGTTTCCCAAAAGACTATGGGGAAAATAAATAAGACTTAACTCTAACACATGATGTAACAGTATACAGTTTAAAGTTGACAGAAGCCAAAATTTACAATGCTATTTAAAAATGATAGGACGGTTAGTTATAAACCTTTCCTAAACTTTTATAGCAACTCTCTTCCAAGGGTCCTTGCTATAGGATTAACTCACAGTTGGAAACTATGCAACAACAAGACATTTTGCACTTAGATAACAGCAGCAGAATAAACAAAATGGTTATGTCCCTATGCAAAGAGGGAGGCTCTTGGCTTCGATTCTCCCTTGAAGGGAAATAAACAGTCTGAGAAATAGTTTCAGGATATCTTAAATCCCCAGAAATATTTTATTACTCACATAAGGGTAAAAGTCAGATTTTGGTGTGATTAGCACATGGTTTTAGAGGTAATCCAAGTTAATGATACACTTGGTATCTTCTTTTTTTTTTAACTACGAAGTTCTTCAAAGACACTGCAATCTTTTTCAGTCTCCACACTTCTACTCAAACCAGCTCATGAGAATAGATTTTTTTAAGATTCATTTTTGCCTGGCGATCGTGTCTACTTCCAGCTTGGTCGATCACCTTCCTGGACCTGGGGGGAGTTGGGAGGACCTTGGACTTAGCATAGAGTGGGGAACCCTGATGGCTCCTTGGCCTTGAGAGGGAGGGGGGGGGTATGGGTGGAGGGGAGGGGAGAGAAGGGGGAGAAGGAGGGGAGGGAAGGGGGAGGAGGAGCGGAGGGAGGGGGGAGGAGGAGGGAAGGAGATGGAAATTTTTAAATATAAAAAAAAAATAAACCATGAGAAAAAAAAATAAAATCTGGAAAAGCTCAACAATTGCCTTTTAAATAAATTTACTCCTTTTAAAATCATAATACATTTTTTTTTACTTTGCTTAAAATGGCTTGTGTTCATTGTGTAACAGTTTGGAAATAATTGTAATGCTGATGAATAAACCAAGCACTTTCATGATCTAAAAAAAAAAAAAAAAAAAAAGATTCATTTTTGTTCTAATCTGCTCCAAGGCATCCTTTTAAAAAAAAAATCTCTTAAACTATCATGTTTCTTGACATGAATCTTTTCTGTTTGTCTTCTCGTTCCCTTGGTGTGCCCTTCCACCCCTCCCCTCCCTATTGTTCTCATGACTATAGAATGATACACAGACCCTTTCTACATTCAACACAGCGCTGAATCAAACTGAGTTGCCCACTAGAATCACCTAGTAATATTTAAAAATCCCCAAGCAACTTGGTTGCAACTTCATCCCTGGTAAATCAGAATTTCTATAGTAGGACCCAAGCATGGAATCTTTTCTTACTTTGTCAGTTAATTTTATATTTTACACACTATTAAAGATACAAATCTTTGATATCACATGGTAGGTAAATTTATATACCTATGCAAACTACCTCCTCACAATACAGAAAATTTCTACCAGCCTAAAAGTTCTTTCAAGTTCCTTTATGATCAGTCCTCAACCCCACAGCCTCCACGAGGTAGTTACTGCATGAAGTTTTAATCATCAAGGATTATTTTAGTTTGCTCCAAAACATCACATGAATGAAAACATATTATGCATATACTTGTGCTTCTCAATTCTTAATTGCACCACAGATCCCATGGGGATGTTTAAAAATACAGTTTCTAATGCAGTAGGTCTGGGGTAAAGCCTAATTTTTTTTTTCATTTCTGACAGTTTCCCACATGATGTTAAAGATGATTATCTGGAAATATGTTGAGTGACAGGGTCTCCATTAGGTTAGAGAGTAGCAGGACAAAGTCCTTATAAGCATGATTCTTATGTTAGCAGGTATCAGATGCAAACAGATTCTTCATTAGGGTTGAGACTTTGCATCCACTTCCCTTTCTCAGTGCAGAATTCCACCAGACCTTCAAAGAAGAAGCCAATACTCAAGTTATTCTGCAAAAGAGAAAGAAAAGGAACATTTCCTAATTCTCTTTACAAAGCCACTATTATCCTGGAATTAAAACCACATAAATACTCCACCAGGAAACTTCTACAGCTGATAAACACTTTTAGAGAAGTCATTCTCCTAATATTATATCATAGTGATCATGTTACGAGTAATCAAGTTCTTCTTGACATTGTCTAAGGAAAGTGGTGAGTCTGGTGGATTTTTCTTTATAAAACTAATGAATAAAACATCATGGAAAGTGATATAAAACAAACTTTCTCCCAAATATAAGCTAACTATTAAAAATATTGCAATATAAGAACTTCACACTTGCTTCTGTTAACGTAAATTTACAAGAGCCTGTTTATATCCAATGACTACGAAAATTGAAATTGAGTCTTTGTTTCTTATACGTGTTGGTCTCAAAATACTATAATGCCAGCTTTTGAAAATAATTCAATAAATAAATAAATACTAACCAAAAAGTTTTATTTGCAAAGACTATGTTTTTAACAGGCATGATAGGCTCACTTGCCTTATGATGAGATAAGCGGAAATAATCTAGATATACCTTCCAGTTTCTATGGTCCTGTATTTCTCTTATAGGAAAGAAACTAGACTACAGCCCCACCAGGCTTCCTTGGACAAACCAGCAGGAACCCTTATACAGAGCTCAGATATCATGAATCATCTTCATACATGTAAAAATAAGTCAGTGAGCCAATATCTGACAATCATATTTATACTTTAAAAATTATTGTTCTAATTCTATTATTGGTAAATAACAAGTACTGTCATAATTTGATTATGCTATGGTTGCCTGAAAATGTAACTTAGAAGTGGTCTGTTTTCCTAGCATGAACATGGGACTGGGTTTGACCCTCAGCATTGCAGAACAAATTCTCATTTATTTTACAGCAATAAGATCAGGTTAACCATTTGCTCCCCTATGTTCACAGAAGCACTAGTTGTAATAGCCAGAATCTGGAAACAACCTAGATGTCCCTTAACTAAAGAATGGATAAAGAAAATGTGGTACATTTACACAATGGAGTACTACTCAGCTGTAAAAATACAATGACACCTTGAAATTTGCAGGGAAATGAATGGAACTAGAAAAAAGCAAAACACCCTTAGTGAGGCAACCCAAACCCAGAAAGACAAACATGGTATGTATTCACTCATAAGTGACTATTAGCCATAAAGCAAAGGCTAACCAGCATATATAGTCCACTGCCCCAGAGAAGCTAAGTATCGAGAAGAAGAAACCTAAGAGAAACATACATGGAACCCTCTGCGAAAGGGAAATAGACAAGATCTGAGAAAATTGGGAGTGGGGGGAAGGGAGGGTGGAAGGGGAGGAGGAGGAGAGAAGAGGGGAGGAAAACATGAGGGAAAGGGATGGGAGAGATGGGGGAAGGACAGAGATGAGAGCAAGGAAAGAGATATCTTGATCAAGGGAGCCACTATGGAGCTAGCAAGAAGCCTGCCACTAGGGAAGTTCCCAGGAATCCACAAGGATATCTCCAGCTAAGACCCTAAGCAATAGTGGAGAGGGTGTCTGAACTGGCCTTCTCCTGTAATCAGATTGATGACTATCTTAATTGTCATCATAAAACCTTCATCCAGCAACTGATGGAAAGAGATGCAAAAATCCACAGTGAAGCACTGGATAGAGATCCCAAAGTCCAGTCGAAGAGAGGGAGGAGAGATAAAATGAGCAAAGGGGTCAAGACCATGATGGGACTACCCACTGAAACAGCTTACCTGAGCTAGTGTAAGCTCACTGACTTCAGAATGACAACAGGAAACTACCATAGGACCAAGCAAAGCTCCATGAATGTGGGTGACAGCTATGTGGCTGGGGCAGTCTATGGGGTCACTGACAGTGGGAACAGGATTTAACCCTACTGCTTGTACTGGCTTTTTGGAGCCCATTCTATTTGGAGGGATACCTTGCTCAGCCTAGATATAGTGGGGAGGGACTTTGTCCTACCTCAAAGTGATGTACTAGATTTTGTTGACTCCCCATGGGAAGCCTTAGCCTCTCTGAGGAGTAGATGGGGGCTGGGGTGGGGAGGTGGAGGGGCAGGAGTAGAGGAGGGTATGGGAACTGGGATTGGTTTGTAAAATGATAAGAGATTGTTTTTAAAGATAAATAAATTTTAAAAAGTTCAAGTTAACATTTTATTAGAATCTAAAAAGATTATAATAGTACAAAAAGATCTATTTTTAATTTTTAAGAACTTATCTGATCTTTAATATTTGGATATAAAAAGTATATTACTATATTCCATTTAATTTGTTTTTTTAAATTTTTTATTCATTTTAAATGCCAACTACAGTTCCCCCTTCCTCCCATTCCTCCCTTCCTCCCAATCCACCCCCCCACCAATTTTTTAGAGGGATTAAGGCCCTCCCATTAGGAGTCAGTAAAGCCTGGCACATTAAGCTGAGGCAGGACTAAGCCCCTCCAGCCTGCATCAAGGCTGAGCAAGGCATCTCACCATGGGGGATGGGCTCCAACAAGCCAGCTCATGTGCCAGGAACAGATCCTGGTCCCACTGCCAAGTTCCCCTCAAACAGACCAAGCTACACAATTGTCACCCACATGCAGAGATCAGTACATGATTATCATCATTGCCAGTCATGTTGCATGTACTATGCATCCGTGCTATAAACATATAAAGAAGGAAGAAGGAAAGGATGCAGTGCTAACGTTGAGAAATAAAGAAGACATAAAAATCAGGCCTGACCAATAAGACTTTTGAATATGCTGCCCTCTTAATAGAAGACTATAATGAAATTAACATTTTCCAGAGATAAAAGGGGCCTTCATGATCACCTATTTAAACTTCCTTGCAGATAATGAATCTGAAGCTCTGAAAATTAAAGCATCCTGTTCCTAGATACCTTGATTGGCAGTAATACCTGGCATACTAGTGTCTTGACTTTTACCTAGTTGAGCTCACCTTGCAGTGTCCTCTAAAATTTTGATATAATTCATTACTTCCTTTCCAGACTCAAGGGTTCTAAAGGGATCTCATTAATAGAAACAAAATGGGGTTAGAGTTTTTACCTGAATTACCCCTCTGTAAAGAACAGAAATGTTTGAAGGTGATAGGACATCCGTATTTTAGTCCCACATTTCCCTAGAAGAAAGAAACAGTCTTTGGCTTCTTTGTCCATATTACCCCAGGCATGTGTGCTAGTGAGTTTTATGTAAAGTTGACACAAGTTAGGGACACTGCGGAAATGTCCCCTCCAAATTAGCCTATGAGCAAGTCTTTGGGACATTTTGCTGATTGCTGATTGGCAGGGGAGGGCCCAGTTCATCGTGGGTGGGGCCATCCCTGGTCTGGTGGTCCTGGATTCTATAAGAAAGCAGGCTGAACAAGCCATTAAGAGCAAGGCAATAAGCATCATTCCTCCATGACCTCTCCATCAGCTCCTGCCTTCAGGTTCCTGTCCTGTTTGAGTTACTGCCCTGTTATCCCTCAGTGATGGAATAAGATGAGGAACTGTAAACTAAAATAAATACTTTTCTCCTCAAGTTGTTCTTGGTCATATGTTCATTCCCAGAAAGAAAAGCCCAAACTAAGTCAGAAATTGATCACAGGTTGCAGGATATGGCTGTAACAGGCAAGACCACATGTTTTGGAGGATTGTAGGTCTTCGAAACTTTGGGATTGGCTAGAAAAGCTATTGAGTGTTCTAAGCTTGTTGAGTTGTTATAGAAACTTAGAATATAATGCTGATAACAGTGAAGAAAATGGAGTTTTGGCTCCTAAAGTTTCAGAGGGAAGCAAAGATCCTATCAGAGAATTCAATTGATGTTTTAAAGAACCAAAAAGTAAAATCTTTGCTTGGACAATTGATATTGGTTGGCTGGGATTGAACAGTCAGATGTGATTAAGACTAGAATGTCATCATTGAGGCAAAAATTTCTGGGAGTGTTTCCTCAGGATCAGCACCCAGAAGCTCTGGCCCAGAGCGTGCTATAACTATACCTTGTACTGGCAGCAAAACTTGGCAATGCACACAGGTGGTTCTGGTTTTGAAGGCATGACATGGTCATAGAGAGCACCTGAAACTTGGCAATGTAAGAGGCCATTGGTGAATTGCAGTACCAGTTGAAGTAGAAGTGCCAGGATTAGAGAGGTCTTGGAGAGAAGTTGAGACTTGATACCATTTGGTACGATCAGAGTTCCTGAAGACAGCCCAGACAAGACTACCGGTGAAGGCACAGTCCAGTTGCAGTGAAGACCTCAGCATTTTGGAGATGCCAATAGCCATGGGTGACCACCAAAGACAGGAGCAGCCGTGACATGGAGCTAGCTGAAGCCCAAGAGACATATGTGTTGCCAACAGCAGAACCGGAGAAGTGGCCCAGGCTCTTTGGGGTATCCAAGAAGATGCTGAGTGAATTCCAGACATTGGGTATTAATTAATTTGCTTACACTGTTGAATTTGGGTTTTGCTTTGTTCAGATTGTGACTCTGCCTTGGTTCTTTCTTTCTGGAGTAAGAAAATATTTAACTTACTTTCATCTTATAGGAGCTCACAGTTGAGAGACTGAAATTTTAGAGAGACTTCAGATATTTCAGAGATCCTTTGGAGTTTTAGATACACTTTCAAGATTCGGAGGGACTTTGGATCTTTAGAAGAATTTTAGAAATTTGAAAGAAACTAAAATTTTAAAGTTTTGAACATTGAAAGACAGTGCACCTTCTATTAGGATAGTAATATGAGATCATAGGGATGAAAACAGTAGAAAGGTTGTTACTTACTAGTGTTATATTGGTGTGTCAGGTTGACAAGGAGTCAATGTCCTAGCTAGTTTAATATAATTTGGGAAGAAAGACTCTTTATTGAGAAAATGCCTCTATAAGATTTTCCCATAGAAAAGTCTATATAGCATCTTCTTGACTGATGAGTAATATGGGAGGGGCGAGCTCACTGTGGGTGGAAATCCTGGGTTCTATAGGAAAGTAGGCTGAGCAAGTCATGGAGAGCAAGACAGTAATCCTCCATGGCTTCTACACCAATTTCTTCCTCCAGGTCCCTGCCCTACTTGAGTTCCTGCCCTGACTTCCCTCAGTGATAAGAGTGTGATGTGGTTGAACGCTAAGGTGAAATAAACCCCCTTCTCCCTAAGTTTCTTTTGGCCATGGTGTTTTAATCTCAGGAATAGATACCCTAACTAAGAAATATTGTTCCCCAAAAGGAGTGAAGTGACAGGATTGGGAGGTGCATGTGGTCTTTGTTCCAGACTTGCTTCTTTAAAAAGCAATATCTTATATGTAGTTTAAGTAACCAGAGTTAATAACAACTTGCATTTCTGGAAGTATGAGAATAGATGAGGTGTTCTTATCAAAAAATTATACATATATAAGGCATTATACATGGTAATTCGCCTCATTTAGCTGTCCTACGATGCATGTATGTTTTCAAAATGAAAGTTACACATTCATCTGTCAATTTTAAAATTGTATTAAGGAAAACCTTTTTAACCTGTTGGAAATTCAGCTATAACAATAAAGACTACAACTACTTCTACTACACAAATTGGTTATGGACTAATGAAAAAATAATCATGAAAGAAAACTTAAAGCAGCTAGCTAGATCAGTGGTCCTCAACCCTCTTAATACTGTAACCCCAGTTCCTCATGTTGTGGTGTCCACCAACCATAAAATTATGTCTGTTGCTGCTTCATAACTATAATTTTGATACTGTTATGAATTGTAATGTTAATATTTGGGGAGATAAAGTTTTCACGACCTACAGGTTGAGAACCACTGATCTATGTGGTAATGAGACATCCTCAAAACATTCAGATTAGTCAGAAATTTCAAAAAGGAATCTCTAAAATCATAAATAGTACTAAGCAAAGGGGAAGTACTAAATTTGACTAAAATATAAGAAGTATTCTTAGGCCTGGATGCTGCTCAGTGACAGGATGTAGGCTTGGCTTGTGCTTGGCTCTGGATTCCTTTCCCAGTATAAAGAAAAATAAATGTTTGGAATAAATCAGGAGAAGAAGAAAGAAGGCAATGAAATGGAAGAAGGTAAGGAAAAGGACGAGGAGGAGGAAGAGAACAAGGACAGGGATGTGGAAGAGTAGTCATGTAAAGACAGTATATGGGAAGCTCAATGGCCTGTGTTATAGCCACAGCACTGAAGAAAAAGATAAAATAAGGAGAATAATTCAAAGTTCTTATATCCATCAAAGGACTAATACGTGGAACATAGGAAAGGCTTAATTAAATCACAAATCCTAAGAGCACAAAAGGCCTGAAAACTAAAGTAGAAGAAAAACTACTATGACTAAGGACAATATATAACTTTTGATGAAAAATTATATTTATACATTCATATACCATATGTGAAAATATATTTATATATTCAAAATTTTCAACTCTTCAGAGACACTTTATAAAACATGAAATCCAAATGACAAACTTAAGATGTCCAGATTATTTTACAAAGTGTAAAATCAAAAACTCCACACGATTAAATATTCAGTAAACAAATGAAACTTAACAATTTAATGTTATCTAGGTTGGGAAAGGAAAGCGAGCATGAAAACATAACTCATCAATAATGAGTATATAAGCTTTAAAGAAAACCACATAGGAAAGTGATTCACCATTACCTAGTGTACTAGTTACTTTTCTGTTGCTATGATAAAATTTCATGATCAAAACCAACTTATAGTAGAGAGATTATTTTTGCTTATGGAGAGAGAGAGGTGGGGGGGAGATGGTGGTAAGGTATGGCAACAGGTAACTGGAACAGTGCAGGAGGCAGAAGGCAAACTGGAAGTAGGGCAAGTCTCAAAACCTGTCTCCAGCCATGTGCTTTCTCCTGCACCCCCTAAAGGTTAGCCTCCCCCAAAAACAGCACAACTAACTGGGGAGCAAGTATTAAAATACATGAGCAAGTATTAAAATACATGAGCCAAACCACCACATCTAGTAAAGTTACTGATTTGTCTTCTACAAAACATTTCTTTCCATTCCATTAAGTGCATCCCACTTCAAGTATGGTCTTGATGCTCCTACCATCTCTTTTCCAGGTTGACTTTATGACATGCTTTGACTCGAAAAATTAAGTGTTTTCATACGAGGATATGAAGTACAGATCTCAAGAGACCTTGTAGCTTTTAACCTGTCCCTTTGTTGCTATGAAGTTGCTAGGAAACCAAGCTAGACTTTAAAGAACAGAATACAAAGGAAGAGAAACATCTGATTGACAGCCAGCACTGAGTGCCAGACACATGGATAAGGCAAGCTGGGACCATCTCATTCTGACAGAGATGCCAGATGATGGCAATAATATAAGTGAGCCCAGGAGAGACCAGCAAAGTAACTGTCTAGCAGAAACCAGTCCAGATTTCTGATCCATGGAATTTAGAAGCAAATAAAATGGTAACTGTTGAACTTACTATGTTTACAATGTCCTTTTACACAGAGATTGGTAATTGGTTGTTCATATCCTTTGATATATGATATGAGTTGACTGTTATGTGCCTTAGGAAAACTCTGAAGAAAAAAATACAACTGCCCCAGAATACCTGTATCAAAATGCTCATAGACGCATTGCTCATAATAGTTCCAAATGTGGAAAAATCAAATACTCATCAACAAAAACGACCATTAAAAGGGTTCTATGTTCATGACATAGACTATAGTTTTATAATTAATTTTGGTCTGTATATATTATCTCCCCTCTCAATATCATATATTTCACATTTTTTCAATGAAAATAATAATCATTATATTTATTGCAACTCCCAGGACTCTAAATAAATTAGTATTCTGAGAACTAATCTATTGAATAAACATATAATGAATTATAATACACAACTTCAGAGTTATCCTGGTATATTAGATTGTTGTTGTTCTCAATTTTTTACTCTCCTTCCCCCTTTTTTTGAGAGTTTGCATCTTTGCTCCTTTCCCTTTAAATTTCTCATTTAGAAGAGTATACTTCTGCACTTCAGCAATGCTTGGCCTTGTGACTAGATAGTTGTTGATGTGGAAGAAATTACAGCGCAGCATGACAGCTCAAAATCAAGCCCTTAAGAAACATCACCTCTTGTGCTCCTGTCACTTGCTATTAGAAGAGCATCCCCAAGTGACCATGTCCCCTCAAACCTTGCCTCTAGAAGACACGAGAAACAGAGCTGAACCTGCCCAGAAGTAAGATGTCTAATCTGACCCAGTCAAATTGAGCCTAGCTCAGCTGAATCCTACCTGAGTTATAGTCCTTGAGCTTGAAAATGAAGGTTTAATTTAATGTAGCAAACTCTGAGGTCATCAAAATAGGGATAGTGAGACATAAACCACAGAAAAGAGAAAGTATGGAAAAATGTTGCACCTGTCTATGAGCTACTTAGGAGTGAGGGGGATTACACCAAAGAACAAAACCACTCTCATCTGCATGTGTGCAGGCAATATATGTAGTATAAAAGATTTTTACAAATGTTAAAATTTCATATTACATAATCAAGTCTTTTGTTCAAATTCCATTCTAATACAGAACTCTGGAACTGCAATTTGATTTTGTGTACAATTTGCCTATAAGGAAAAAATATGCTAATTGAGGAAATAATTAAACAATGTGACCTATATAAATAAGAATGTTCCGTGCCTTAAAAACAGGAGAACTCAATAAACTATAGCCTCCTTATGTCCTTCTCAAGGCCTCTGTAGCCCTCTCCCAAATGAAGGCAGTATTTCCCACTGTCTCTAGCAGGAACTTGTTCTATCTAAAACGCATCATTTCAGAGTCTATCTTTCTCCATTTGTGTCCTACTTGATAAAAGACAGGTCAGATAACTTCCCTAGAAACCCACATTTAATGTATACAAACTTTGCCTCTATAAAAGAGAGAGAGAGAGACACACACAGAGAGAGAGAGAGAGAGAGAGAGAGAGAGAGAGAGAGAGAGAGAGAGAGAGAGAGAGAGAGAGAGAGAAACAGGGCCATTTACTCATTATCAAGCACATAATTGCATTATTGAAGAATGTTAATTTCAGCCACCCACATATGACTAAAACCTTTATTATGCCATTGAATTCTGTGTTGATGAATTGCAGAAAGCTATAAAGGCAGACTGAAGAGTCTGTACGAGTTTCACAATATGCAACAGTGAAAGCAATAATTTTTTGACCTTTTGGTGCCTGGGTGAAGATATATAAACTAATAAAGCCTCAAATTAGAGTTTAAACCTCTGGTTTTATTTTGTGCAATAGTAATTTTCATTTGCAATATATTTGATCATTCTTCACCATTATTCAAATTTGGGAGAGGGTAAAAACTTTCATTTTGTACTTGTATAACTTACAACCCAAGGGACGTAAATGAGTTAATCTCTCAGAATTGCCAACACATTAGAGAGAAAATTCAGACCCAACCACTTGGTCACGCTTGATGAACTAATTCATTTCTTTGGGGAATAATATTTAGCATGGATATTGGTGAAGAGCAATTGTTAAAGTGGGAGTTTCAACTACATGTACACTTTATAGACCACAGAAGCTTACTGGAATCCTAAGTGACATATTGCTAAGCTCCTGAGAGCACACAGCAGCAAACACATGGAGCTCTTTAACCAGGTAGTGCTTTTGTAAAAGCAAAGACCGAGTATGAGGCAGAAACCAAAGTAGAAACACAAAGCAGAAAGGAGAGAAACAGACATCCTTTTAAAAATAGATACTTCAGTTGCTTGCAATGACTAAAGCACTCTTCCAGGCCCCAAGTAGATAGGTAGTCCATCTATATGCTCCCCATGGAGAAGCTAATCATACCGCTCCAGACACACTGAAACTAGTAGGTATCTTCTTAAGTTAGATGGCATTAAGGTTGTAGGTGGACAACAAACAAATAGGTTCGCTAATTATTCCAACATCTAACAATCCAATGCGTATGGACAATGAAAGAGTATAACTTTCTATTAAGTACTTACTAAATACTACAGCAGATAGTATCCCCAACTTGCAGAGAAGAAAAGAGATTTCAAAAGGTTAAATTTTCCACATGCCCAAGAACTACACTCTCAGCTCTGACCTCCAGAACTATTATTTTCTTTAAAAATGTATTCAGAATGAAAAATTTTAGTAAATTGCATTGCATTTAGAATTTTAAATTTTACTATTCTCATTATATCACTTTATAGAATCACCCTTAATAGTAAATGAATGAATTTGAGGCATGGGAGAATAAGTTTGTGGCAGTAGTGAGTACATAATGCAAATTTTAATTATTTTTCTATTCCTTTCCAAAAGAAAATATTTAAATATGGTCAAGGTTAACATTACTTGTTTTTAATTCCTGTCTAGAAAAGCTTGCCATTCCCACAATGCCATTTTTGATCGGCTAGAAATTTCCAAGCCATTCTCTAAGGGTCCTGGTAACAATTCATTTTTTATGCGATTAACGTTCTGAAAGCTTGTAGTCTGCCTGAATGGCTTCAGTTGTAATCACAAATGTCAGACACTATTTGTCATTATTTTGTTATGCAGAATTTTTCTGGCTCACTCTCTCTTTTTTTCCTTCTTCATCATCATTTCACACAAACACCTTCAAGGACAAAAAGCAAGGTGAAAGTTTCAGGACCTTTTCCCTTCAGTCTTCAGAAAATCTTTACCCTTTTGACAGGAAAAGTGCTGAGGTTCAGAAAACTGTCTAAAGAGCAGCCAGCACGAATGGGGAATTACTGCTGCAATGTTTAAGAGCCCACAGACAATAGTGAACAGCAGAGCTCATCTCTTCTACAGCTACACATGCATTAGGTCTGTCTGCATCGCCCACACAATGAAATGTCAGCCTGCATCTGTGAGAAAAAGGCACAGTGCAATCATCATCTCCTCTATTAAGAGGCATGTTATATTGGGATCCCTCTTTGTTTATCACATTTTAACTGCTAGTTCCTACTACCTTTGACAAATTAAGAGCAAATGTATCATTCCTTAGACTTTTGAGGCATTAACTAAGTCACTGTGAAAGTCACTGTGCTCTCTGAGTTAGTATTATAAACAGCAGTTTTAAAGAGACAGTCTGGAATATGAGCTCACAGAGGCTGCGATAGCATGCAGAAGACCTACGCAGGTTTAAATCAGACAAAATTCCAGCACTGAGAAGGGAAAGTAGACACCAAGTTCCACCCCTAACCAAGAAGCTATTTGCAATTAATACCTACTGAGAAAAGGAAAACCAATTTTCTCCAATGGAGTGATAGAGTATATAAACCACACCCCAGGGCAGGCCCTATGCCCAGGAGTAATTGGCCAGCACAAAACACACTCAACTTTTTGTGTGATTTTGTTTCATTTCATTATTTTTGTCTTGGTAGATTGTTTGTTTTGATTTTCATTTTTTAAACACACACACACACACAGCATGAAGTCATGAAGTTGGGTGGGTAGGGTCAGGAAGTGAACAGGATTTAGAAGGAGTTGATAAAGCAGAAAATATGATCAATATAGAACTATGAAAATATTTAAATAAAGAGAGACAGTGGGGAGAGAGAACACATAACTTCAGAAACTACTGATAGCTCTCGTCTATGAAGAGAACAAGGAAAGGGATAGGAAGGAAACAAGAGGGGAAGGAGAAGCATATAGAAGAGAAAGAAGGGTTGGACAAAGGAGAAAAACATGGAACATGGTTAAGTTGACTGACTATACATAAGAAGATAGAATTTAGAACAATAGGTATACTTGCTCCTTAAATTCACATCTTTAATGTACATTTTAATCCTTGTAAAGATTACTGGTTATGCAGCTCCAAAGCTCTTCTCAAACAAAATGCTCTTCAACTAGCGAGAATTAAAAGAACCTCAATGGGACTGACTTTCCTCCTATATATATTTCCTTATATTTTTATCTTATATCACATTTAAAAACATGATCTTGCTCTTCTCAATGTGACTCTTTCCAGGGTAAGTTAGATATGGTAAAAGAAGAAACAGAGCCTATGATATTATTTATTTAAATTTTTTAGGAGTATCCAAATATGTACAGATGAATTGACAGTATAAATAAAACCTAATACATAAAATTCATATGACCAATTGTGGATCTCTATAGTAGTGTCCATTTGTTGCAAAATGAATCTTCTCCATGAGGGGTGAGAGTTACATTGATGTGTTCATATGAAGGTAAGTACTTAGAATATAGTTAGAGCCAGGCCTGGTGGCACATCTCAGTACTCTGGAGGAAGAAGCAGGTGGATCTTTGTGAGTTTGACGTTACTTTGATCTACAGAGGAAGTTCCAGGACTGCCAGGACTGCATAGAGAGACCCTATCTCAAAATACAAAATAAAAATTGAAATATAGTTAAATATAGTTTGGGGAAATGGTGGTTGCAGCTTCACCACAACTGGTCAAAATGCAGAGCGACTATAACTGAGATAAAAATGTATAATGAAGGGAGCACAATTCTCAGAGTTGAATGATCTATTTTAGTTCCAACTTCCCTGTGGCAAATTACTTAAGCCCCTTAAAGCTGTAAAATGGAAGTCTTTAATCCATTTGGATTTGAGTTTTGTACATGGTGATGAGTATGAATCTATTTTCATTCTTCTACATGTTGATACCCAGTTAGGCCAGCACCATTTGTTGAAGATGCTTTCTTTCTTCCATTGTATAATTGTAGCTTCTTTGTCAAAAATCAGGTGTTCAAAGGCGTGTAGATTAATATCAGCATCTTCTATTTGACTCTATTGGTCAACCTCTCTGTTTTTATGCCAATACCAAGCTGTTTCCATTACTGTAGCTCTGTAATAGAGCTTGATGTCAGGGATGGTTATGCCTCCAGAAGTTCCTTTATTGTACAGGATTGTTTTGGATATCTTGGGTATTTTGTTTTCCATATGAAATTAATTATTGTTCTTTCAAGGTATTGTGATGGGATTTTGATGGGGATTGCATTGAATCTATAGCTTGCTTTTGGTAGGATTGATTGGTAGGATTGCCATTTTTAATATGTTGATCCTACCTATCCAAGAGCATGGGAGATCTTTCGATTTTCTGGTATCTTTTTCAATTTCATTCTTCAAAGACTTAAAGTTCTTGTCGAATAGGTCTTTCACTACTTTGGTTAGTGTTACCCTAAGATATTTTATGTTATTTATGGCTATTGTGAAAGGTGATATTTCTCTGAATTTCCTCTCAGTTATTTTATAATTTGTGTATAGGAGGGCTACTGATTTTTTTGAGTTGATCTCTTATCCTGCCACTTCACTGCAGTTAATTATCAGCTGTAGGAGTTCTCTGGTAGAGTTTTGGGGGTCACTTATATATACTATCATATCATCTGCAAATAATGAAACTTTGACTTCTTCCTTTCCAATTTTAATCCCCTTAATCTACTTTTGTTGC
Source organism: Arvicola amphibius (assembly GCF_903992535.2). Classification (NCBI taxonomy): domain Eukaryota; kingdom Metazoa; phylum Chordata; class Mammalia; order Rodentia; family Cricetidae; genus Arvicola; species Arvicola amphibius. The sequence continues at coordinate 50,318,087 of NC_052065.1, forward strand.
CTTATTGCTATAGCCAAAACTTCAAGAACTATACTGAAGAGATATGGAGATAGTGAATAATCTTGTCTTATTCCTGATTTTAGTGGAATTGTTTTGAGTTTCTCTCCATTTAATTTATGTTGGTTGTTGGCTTGCTGTATATTGCTTTTATTTTATTTAGATATGGTCCTTGTATCCCTGATCTCCCCAGGACCTTTTTCATGAAGGGGTGTTGAATTTTGTCAAATGCTTTCTCAGCATCTAATAAAAATAATCATATGTTTTTTTCTTTCAGTTTATTTATATGCATATACACTGAGAGCAACAATAAATAAATCGGACTTCCTGAAACTGAGAAGCTTCTGTAAAGCAAATGAAACAATCAATAAGACAAAAAGGCAGCTTACTGAATGGGAAAAGATCTTCACCAACCCCACATCTGACAAAGGACTGTTCTCCAAAATACATAAAGAATTCAAGAAATAGACATTAAAATTCTAAATAACCCAATTAAAAAATGAGGTACAGAACTAAACAGAGAATTCTCAACAGAAGAATCTTAAATGGCCAAAAGATATTTAAGAAAATGTTTAATATCCTTAGCCATCATGGAAATGCAAATCAAAACAACTCTGGGTTAGCATCTTACACCTGTCAGAGTGGCTAAGATCAAAAACACCAATGATAGCTTATGTTGGAGAGGATGCTGAGTAAGGGGAACACTCGTCCATTGCTGGTGGGAATGCAAACTTGTACAACAACTTCGGGATTAGTGTGGAGGTTTCTCAGAAAATTGGGAATCAACCTACTTCAGGATTCAGCAATACCACTCTTGGGAATATACCCAAAAGATGCTCAATTATACTACAAAAGCATTTGTTCAACCATGTTCATAGCAGCATTATTTGTAATAGCCAGAACCTGGAAACAATCTAGATGCCACTCAATCGAAGAATGGATAAGAACATGTGGCACATTTACACATTAGAGTACTACTCAGCAGTAAAAAAAACAATGACATCTTGAATTTTGCATGCAAATGGATAGAATTAGAAAACACTATCCCGAGTGAAGTAATTCAGACCCAAAAAGATGAATATGGTATATGCTCACTCATAAGTGGATACTAGCTGTAAGCAGAGGGCATTTAGCCTATAGTTCATGAGCCTAAAGAAGCTAAGTAATAAGGTGAACCCTAAGAAAAACATATATAGATCCACCTGGAAATTGGAAACAGACAAGATCGCTTGACAAAATTGGGAGCATTGGGAGGGAGAAGGAAAGGTAAAAGGGGAAGAGGAGAGAAGGGGAGGGTTGAGGAAAATTTGAGGGAATGAGATAGTCAAGATGGAGGAAGGACAAGGATGAGAGCAAGGAAAGAGATATCTTAATTGAGAGCCATTATAGGGTTAGCAGAAACCTGGCTCTAGAGAAATTCCCAGGAATCCACAAGACTGACTCCAGCTAAGACCCTAAGCAATTGAGGAGAGGGGGCCCGATCTTTATTTGCCCTGTAGTCAGACTGGTGGATATCTTAAATATCACCATGGAACCTTTATCCAGGAATTTGTGGAAACAAAGGCAGAGACCTGCATTGGAGCACTGGACTGAGCTGCCAAAGTTCAACTGAAGAGTGGGAGGAATGAGAATATGAGCAAAAAGGTCAAGCCAGTGATGGGTTCACCCACTGAAACTGTCTACTTGAGCTAATGAGAGCTCACTAACTCCAGCCGGACTGGGAAGGAACAAGCCTAGGACCAAACTAGTTGCTCTGAATGTGGCTGACAGTTGTATGTCTGGGGCAGATGCCTGGGCTACTGGTAGTGGCACCAGGATTTATCCCTACTGCATGTACTGGCTTTTTAGGAACCTATTCTCTTTGTATGTATACCTTGCTAAGCCTAGATATAGTAGGGAGGGCCTTGGACCTTCCACAGAGCAATGTGCCTTATCCCCTTTGAGGATTGGAAGAGGTGGGGTGGGAGGGTGTGTGGAGGGAATTGGAGGAGGGGAGGGAGTAAGAACTTGGATTGGTATTTTTTAAAAATCTAATAAAGTTTTAAAAAGCTGAAAAATGGAGCTATCGGCTTAATTAACAAAGAGTTGTTTGTCCACATTGGATTTAGTGGCCTGATATTATACTCTCTACTGAAAAACAAACAAACAAACAAACAAAGCACTTTGTTTCTGGGAAGAAATGCTTTTCCTATTTCAATTACATGGTTCAATCAAAAAGCCCTAATTCTTTATGAATAGCCACGCTGGCCAATCTTCACGAGTCCAGTATTGCCTATTCTTTATAACCAGGAGTCTAAAATTGGACTTACTAAATTTGGGTCCTCTTCTTTCAACTTAAAAAAATTCTATGATTTTGAATAAACTACCAACTGTGTCTTCTCATATCTCAAATCTGTATAAACATACAAATTTCACATAACCCATCCACTGTGATTCATCATAGTAACGAAAACATTCTAAATGTTCATCATGAGTCAGTTGCTGTGTTATAGCACTATTGTCATCATCTGAGTCATTGGTTTAGACAGCCATTTTCCTGACTGGATAGAAAAAATAAGCAGAAAAACACAGACAAAAACTGGAAAGAGTGCTTAAGTCCAATTATTCTTGGATTTCTGTCCTAAGCCCCAGTTGCCAATGCTTAGGGGAATACAATTTCAAATAGTCTCCTTTTGACTTAATTGATTTGAGTCAGATTTTTGTTTATTATGTGGTGGTATCCACCTTTAATTCCAGCATGCAGGAAGAAGAAGTAGGTAGATCAGAGTTTGAGGCCAGCCTGGTCTACAAAGTGAGTTCCAGGACAGCAAGGGTTATACAGAGAAACCCTGTCTCAATAAAAAAAAAAAAGTACTAACACAATGAACATAAAAGAGATGGAAGAATTTAAAGTCCAATACAGATCAGGAGCATAATTATTTAGGTTCAGGATAGTATGTACAAACCTCTGAGTTTTCTTCTCAATATAGTTTAAAATACTTGCCTCAGCGCTAGAGGCACCATTACAAATACCTAAAAACAAAACAGTTGAGACATAAACATGGGGTAAAACTGGATCAATGTAATGATCTGCATATTTTTATTTTAAAAAATATTTTTCTGACAAAGTTCAAGCTGAGAAGAAAGAAGTGTTTTAATGTTAACATAACCCTGTGTCTAGACTTTTCCCTTTTCATTATTTCCTAATACAAAATCAAAAAGATTTTTAGGTATGATTCATGTACAAAGCAGAGCTAATGCTCCCATTATCTTTCAGAATATGCATAACACTGGTGGTCACCAAATTCAGTATGCAGCAGAGATATTCTGAAAACTCAAATCACTGGATTCCCCTCCCTCAAGATTCTTAACTCAATAGAACTGAAATACAGGTCAATAGTTTGCTTTTGTGCCAGTGCTGCTAGCCCAGGCATAACACTTAGAGAGGAACAATCTTAACTAATCAGTTAATTGGAAAGCCTAAAGCTAGTTAAAAGCTATGTCAACTTTATACTATGACTATATTTTCTGTTTAAAGAGAAAAATATAAGATTTGAAGGCAAAATTTTAAATGCCCCATCCCATAATGTATTTTGTCATTGCCTCCAACTATGTGCCTTTTGTTCTCCTGTGATTTCACAGGAGAGCTTTAAAATCATTATTTACTGGGTAAACAGGTGGACTTGCCTACTGCAATAAAACAACACATAAAATACTCACTTTTTAAAAATAATAATTCTACTCCAAGGGATATTAAATAGAAGGAAATGATACATACATACAGTTGTTAATAGAGATGGCATTATAACATATAAATACTGAACTTTAAAAGAACAATTTAATAAATTTGGTATAACCAATGGATGACCAAGACAATTAGCTAGCAATTAACATGATGATTGTGAATATAACATAGAAAACCAGAATTATTTTAATGAGGTATCAAATAAAGAAAGAATAATGTTGAAACTATGTAAAGAGAAGTCACATCAAAATTTAAAATATGACGGATATCTTGTGGTAGTGTGCTTCTATTCTATTGCTGGTTATTAGTAATTCTACACCTGTGTGTATCCCATTCAGTTCAGTTTCATGTTCTTTTATAAACCATGAGGGTTTACATGATGGAGATTATAAAACTGGAGAATGAAGAAAAAGACTTGTTTTTCTTGCTTGTTTACCTTGTTCATCAATCCCATCACAACTCTTTAGCCCAGAAGCAGCATTTAGTTCGAATCTGTGCATTTTTATGCATACACAGAATCCATCTCATTTTAACCTCACAGATGCCAGCACCTCATAACTGGCACCCTATCTCCACCCATATAAGTCCTAGTTCCTCAAGTCTCCTTTCAGGTGTGTTTTTTAATGCCTTCAACCCTATTCCTTTGTTCCTTCAGTCCTGGAAGCCTTAACAATTTCATACTGTCACTCTCACTAGTAGACTGCCACATCTCCACTCTACATTTCTGATTCTCTCACATCTGACTACTTTTTGGTGTGTGTTAACTTTTTCTGAGAAGACAAAAACATCTTTTGCCCCTGAGTACCAACAACAGACCAAAGTAACGATGTCACCTGTCTAGCTTAGTACAGTTGCATCACCAACAAATCCCACTCAGTGAGCATAAGAACTGTCTTATGCTGCATAGAAGCCCCCTCTAGCAGCTCCTGAGACCACATGCAGCAGAATCACATGTAATTTGGATAAGAACACGGAAACTAGAATCATGGGTAAGCATCTAGTGGCCTTTCCAACCTCTCCCTTATATGAGAAAACATCATGAACTTGAAGATTTCTTGTAGGCAATAACTGCTGATCAGATTAATATGATACTGGTTATTATGTTGAGAGGACAGTGTTCCACAACATAGTTGTTTTGTGGGGGGAGTGGGGGTGTGTGTTTTTATCAAGTTATGTCAGTTGAAGTACTTGATGTGTATCATCCTTCTCCTAAGAAAATTTGGACTGATAAGCTAGCTACTCTATTGTGTTTTATTATCTTTTAAATCAAAAGCAAAAAAAATGCATCAAGTCTTGTTGACAATAGGCAGATGGAAACTACAAATAATTAACCAGAATACTCCCATTTCCAGAAGGAAACAAAATCTCCAACTCTTACACAGCATTGCTTTGTGCTAAATAAGGTACATTTGATTTTTGATAGGTTGATGCTAGTGTTTATGTTCACTCTCAAAATAATAAACGCACCTTGTCTGGGGCTCTGTGTCATCAAATGGCCCCTGAACACATGATGATAATTCAACAAACAATAAAGGTGTACCCTCTATGTGGCCAAACTCTGTGCTTTGTGAAGAGACACACATCTCTTAAGTGAAAGAAAGCCAGTAGTTAAAAATCATCTGATAAGTGCAATGATAGAAACATGCCTAGGTTGCCATGGAAACACAAGGCATAGTTTGTTTGTTCAGACCACTTTCTCTGGTACCTATTGCTTCAACAATATTGAGATGATTTCAGATTGATAGAGGAAGGATAAAAACACATTCTAGAAAATTTTCCCTGAAGGTGAAGGACATAGAAATGTGAAAAATATACCACACTTGAGGATTTGCAAAGACTATCTGACAGCCACAAGGCTAGCATGCAGCAAACAGATGGTTCAACTGGTGAAGGCCCTTGGGGCCTCTGATGGATTTTTAAGCAATAGTCTTGATAGGACCCTGGCTGCCTAGCATGGGGTTTTACAACTGGCACACTGAAAGGATACATGAACAAGAATAGCGGCCTGCTGTCAGTGTAAACAGGATATGTCCCTGACTGGGTCTTAAACTGCCTTTCATCTACCCACAACTACAAACCACCTTTGCTTGCTCTATATTGATTGCTACTTGATGTCTCCAATTCCTTGTTTACTCTAGCCTTAATGCTTTGACAGCTGTATTGATTACATTTTTTCTGACTTCAAACTGTCCTACTTCTTTCTTTTCATGGCTTACCTTGTATTTCTTAATTCTTGGAATGACTGCTTTCATTTGATCTCTTCAATTCAACTTTGTTTGATGCTCTAGTCCTAGAATTTTCTAACACCTTATTATTGATTCTAGAGACCCTTTCTGCCTTTAGAGAAACATGGCAGGGGGTTTGCTGTACACATGACAAAGAATTTTAATTGAAATAGATATGAGTTTACATTTCTGTATAAACACTTAACTAGCCTTCCTTTTAGTTGAGTATTTTCACATAACTGGCTCTGGCAAAGGGGCAAGCAGTTAAGAATAATATGTCTCATGCATTGCTTTTCTCTTTACTTTCACTGAAACCTATTCTATATAGGTACAAGGTGACATAAGTCATCATCTTGGATCTCTTAATAACTGTATGGAATACAGCCTCCCTACATCAGCCCACACTGGGTATGTAATATGAAGGAAAATAAATGCAATAAGTTCAAATAAACTTTCATCTGTATTAAACCACTTAAATTTCACTGCTGATACTCCCTTTATAATATTCATCTTAGCTTAACAAACATATTGATCATATGGCATAAATAACATATGTATATTTTCGTCCTTCATTGTTTGTATCAAAACAAGAGGAATGATAACACAGAGATCTGGGGAAAGATTATCAAAGACATTAGATAAACTGACTCAGTTTTTACTACATGTGATTCTTTGGCATGGCACAGTTTGTAAAGTGAATGACCAAGAATTAGGAAGTTGAGTTATTTAATGTGTACCCTTTCCCAGTATAATTTTATTTACTAAATAAGAAGTAAACACCAAGTACACTACTGAAAATGAAAGGTGGAGCTATGACTAAGAGTAGGCAAAATTTTTTCTCATTTTTCAACTTGCTTTCAGCTCCACATTTCTAATTTATGATAGTTTTTTTTCACTCCTCCAAAACCCTTTTATACCTCCCTTTAAAATGATTTAGTGTGTGTGCATGTGTCTGTCTATCTGAGGGTATATGTGTGTACCATGCATGTGCAGGCTCACAGAGGCAAGAAAAGCTTGAATCCCCTAAGAACTAGAATTACAGGCATTTTTGAGCACCATGTGATCCTCACCATATTCTGACTCAAGCCTAAAGATGGTTGAGATAGTTGATCATGTACAGAAACCCCTAAACCAGAAGTCAAAAATCAGTTCTTTCCTCCACCCAAACAGTTTTTCTCAGGCATTTCACCACAGCACCAGCAGTCTGAGAAATACATGATCTATTTAAAGAGTCTAAAGATCTGAGGACTGAGGGGGGAAAAGAGAGAAGTAAACAGTTAGCCACTGGATAAAAGGGTGATTCCTTTAATGTTCACCATGCTGTGTTCTCAGGCACATAGTTTCCTCAAGAACTTCAGAGAGAAGAGAATTATCCATTATAGATGAAAGGATTCTAGTTTCCCAAGTTTGCTTGGCTTCAATGTTAAACAGCAGAAACAAGACCTTAACTTCATCTTTACAAATAAGAAATGGGGCTTCAATTATAACGACATCCCTGACCATTTTCCACTTCAGCCTATAACCTACCTACTCCCATCTCTTACCTCAGTAACTTTTGTGTCTTACACCACAATGAATAAATTTATCTGGCACATCCTTCTCCCTTAGTAGACTATAAGCATCTGCTTCACATATGGCTTTGCATTGCTATGCTACAGGAGTTCCAGAAATGTTTGTAAATGAGGCTGTACCTAGTTCATTCTAACAGTGATATGATTTCCAGATGTGAAAACCAGAGGTTAACAAGTATGATAATGCAGCTCAGAATATCTTCCTGTGCAAAGAAAACTTGAGCCAAACCTCTAGCTTTGTGCAAACTATCAAAGGAAGGAAAACTTCATGAAATATTTTCCAAGTTAATGCTGGAACCATCTTTCTTTGTCTGATGAGAGACAGTGTGTATGTGGTGTAAGATATAAGAGGAGAGTGGGGAGAGCTTGAGGGAATGGGATGGTTGGGATGGAGGAGGGGTGGATGTGGGAGCAGGGAAGTAGATATCTTAATTAAGGGGGCCATTTTAGGGTTGGCAAGAGACTTGATTCTGGAGGGGTTCCCAGGTGTCTAAGGAGATGTCCTCAGCTTGTTCCTTGGGCAGCAGAGGAGAGGGTGCCTGAACTGGCCTTGTCCTATAGCCACACTGATGAATATTTTGCATACCACCATGGAACCTTCATCTGGCGATGGATGGAGAGGGAGACAAAGACCCACATTGGGGCACTGGACTGAGCTCCCAAGGTTCAAATGAGGAGCAGAAGGAGGGAGAGCATTAGCAAGGAAGTCGGGACCACGAGGGGTGCGTCCACCCATTGAGACGGTGGGACTGATCTAATGGGAGATCACCAAGGCCAGTTGGACTGGAACTGATGGAGCATGTGATCAAACCAGACTCTCTGAATGTGGCTGACAGTGGAGGTTGACTGAGAAGACAAGGACAGTGGCACTGGGTTTTGATTCTACTGCATGGACGGGCTTTGTGGGGGCCTAGTCTGTTTGGATGCTCACCTTCCTGGACCTGGGGGGGAACAGGGAGGACCTTGGACTTCCCATAGGGTAGGGAACCCTGACTGTTCCTTGGACTGGAGAAGGGGGAGGGAGAGGGGAGGGAGGTGGGAGGAGGGGAGGAGGTGGAAATTTTCAATAAAAATAATAAAAAAAGAAGACAAAGAAACATTATTAATACTAAACCATTCAAAAAAGCAGAATTCTATGTTTATTAATGACTTGTCTTAAACTTTTTCATTCTGACACACAAGGAGAAATACTTAACTTAGTAGATGGTATATTTTTGTTAAATCTGATTTTAAACATTCATATACTAATACCTATTTTAGAACAAATTAGAACAAAGTAGTCTTGGGCTATACCATATACCTCTTGTATTGAATTCTACATTCCAGCAAAATTCTTCAGTAATATATGTTAAATTTCAATTAGTGGCCTATAGTATATCTTGAATGATGTCGTAAGGAGGTCAGGAGGTAGTGAGCAGGGGTATTTTCAAAAGGATGTGTTAAAAAGAAACAGTTCAGAAGAGATAGGTAAGAAAAGGAAAGGATAAAAATGAGAAGCAATGTAGCATTCACACAGAAGTCTCATTCCAGCTCCATGGACTACCTAATCGTATCAAACCCTCTATGCTCTCTGTATGCTTTTCATACACCGAGTTAACTTGAGATGGATGGCAGGATTCCCAGTTAATTCACTTTTGAATCTCCGAGTCATTTAGCACAGTGCTTTGTACATAGTAAGTACTCAATAATATATGAATCATGAATAAAACTCTCCTAAATTCTCTCCACTTCTCTGCAGAAAGAGAATTTCCATAATATTTTGTTCAAAAAGGTAACAGATCAAACTTCAAATCTTAGCATAATAACTACCAATTATACTTTCTTTGTCTCTCCTTTACAATGTGAACCCTTGAGGGCAGTCAGGTTCAGGTACATAATTATTGAACCCCAAAGGAAAATGAAAGTGCAGGGCCCTTATTTCAAAAGTATTAAGAGTTTTAAGACAATGTAGAATGGGAGGATGCTTCTGAGTAGTAGGCCCTGTATGTAGAAGTCTTAATTTCCGGAGCTGGCCTTGAGGGCCAAGATAGTGTTTTAGCCATGATTGTTATCATGGGGATGTTGGGGAACTGTTAATTAAGTGTCCCGAGCAAACAATGAAGGGCAGGAAAGTTGTGTGAAAAGGGAAAGTTTATTTGGGTAAAGTCTAACACAAGTGAAGTGTACTGCATAGTAAAAAGGCCTTCTAAGGACACATCTAGGAGTCAGTGTCATCTGCTGTCATTTTGCCCTTCTCCTGTCTCAGCATCTTACCTTGACCATCTGTATTGAAAAATGTGTATGTAACTTGACCTTATCCAAAAGCCTTGTTTGCTCTGTCATGACTCACACTTTAGGAGAGTCAGGCTTTGGTTTCTTTCTTGCTTCATTTTCCCTGAGGTAATGGCAATAGCAGTGGCCTGATATGTAAGAAGCAAATAGCTGAAGAGATTTTTCTTGACAGAAACAATGTATTGTTTAATAACATAAGACAGTTGGGGTTGGTGCTCATAAAGCAAACACGGATGAGTTATTTGAAAACACATTGCAGACCAATCCTAGTTAAATGTTTGAAAAATGTAGAAGGGCAGAAAAGTATATATCGATCACCCTCTCTGAAGGACAGCACAAAGCTCTGAATGAGCTGTAACCATGAAGAATCATTTTATCTATTACACAGACAAGACAATTTATCGAGTCCCTTCTTACCACAGGTGAGTATCCCACCCACGAAACACAAATATTTATCTTAATATCTGAAAATGCTTCTCTGCGACACTGAGGAAAAGAAGCTGCTTAAGAGGCATCAGTCCTCCGGGCTCCCTCCTCATTTTAGCCAAGTTGCAGCAGTTGCTCCCGAGCCACAGGCAACACTTAGCAATTGTAATGGTGACCCCCAGTGGCAAGAGCTTGCAAATGAAAGCCTCGCTCTGTTTCTCTACCAGGAATGGCAACTTTATTTAAATCCTTTCTTTATAAAGAATATTGGCGGTTGCAATGAACTATAGCAAAAATGAACTACGTGTTTGCTGCAAAAAATCAATATCTTCTCCTCCACGTTATTGTCATCAGTTAAATACACACATTTTCCTTTTGAAGTAAAAAGCATAGTCTCTGGGAAGTCCTAAAAAAACGGTGCCATCATGCTTTTCTTTTCTCCAAAATAGAGGTTAAAAAAAAAAAAAAAACTATGTCTACCCGTACCCTAAGTATCTGTTAGGTTTTTGAAAATCAACCTTGCAAAGAATTTAATAGATGGCCACTTATATAAGTCCCATTGAACTCTGGAACGATCGCTGACATTCATCTGAACACTGGAAGGATGTATGATCAATACTTAAAAACAGTTAAAGATATTGGCCTTCCCACCAGAAACTTCTACTCAAACACAACACCAAATAAAGCCCCAATTCAATAATAGTAATTTGACCAGTAACTCAAAATAATGAAGTGTAGAGTCCTGCACTATAATCAATTTTCACAACATGAAACTTTTATTTGGAAATAAATCAGGGGATGGAGGCAGAATGTGCTATTATATACTATTATATATATTAAGCCAATGAAGTCTCAGTTTCACACACAGGCCCCACAAAACATCCTTCCTATAACACCAACTATTGAAATTGAATGGATGTACTTGGTAGGTCAAGATAAACTGTAGCCCCCAACTTTACTACAAATAAGAATCACTAGGCATCTCTTAAGCGTCTCAGAATATAGCCTGCCTGCCCACCCCCTGACTAATAGCATCAAAATTACGAAAGCATACTGCACAGGCAATGGTATTTTTCAAAGCTCCCTGATCCTAAACAATTCCCATGAAGAACTGTGCTTAACTGGCTCCCTTAGTTCAATGATAGATCAGCATATCATTTCCCTAACATATCATTTACATAATTTAAACATATGTGTGTTATCTGCTAATACTCTATTACAGCATTATTTGAAGACTGGTTTTTTTTAAGACTGTTTTTTTTTTTTTGTTATTCCAGTGCACTAGTTGTACCCCAGACCAATTTCTACAAAATTTCTGTATATAGGACCCTTTCATACCATCAATATTTTTAAGAATTTCCCCAGGTAATTTCAAAATGCAGTAAAGGTTGAAAAACATTGCACCTTCAAATACCGAGAAGGAACAATTTTAAAAATCCTTAATGTGACACTACAAATTCATTTGAATGTGCAACACATGCTTATTTTTAACTCTACTTTGATGCTACTAAAAGATATCTCCCAAAACCTAGAAATACAGAAAGAGAAACTGCCTTCTGAATGAAAACACAGAAAGGGACTATTGAGACATCCTGGAAGGGATGAAAACAAATTATAAACATAAATAAATAGCCTTCTCAGAAGACCCCATCCAGTGTTCCAACCCTAGACATGCTTTGCAATTGCCTGGGGCAGTTTTTAAACTTGCCAGCATTTAAGTTCCAGCAACAAGGCTTTCTGATATAATTGATTAAATTGATAAACTTCAAAGGTGATTCTACTGTGCATCCAGCCTTGAGAACCACTGACACCAGACAAATCAGGAACATCAGTGTGCCAAACCAGCAATTGAAACTATGGTTCTGAGGGATATAAGGAAAATGGGTACTTACAGAAACTCATAATGAATCACAAAAAAGTGACAAATAAATAGGAAACACCAAACAATGGGTACACACAACTCTGACAAAAGAAAAGTGCTTACCAAGTAATTTAAAATATCCTGGTTCTAGTAGCAAAGCAACTTCTCAAATCAGAAGATTTGTTCATCTATTATAGCTGGGGATTTTCATGACATCCTCTTTCTTTCTTACTCAACGAGGCAAACCTTGGCTTATGTGCTGTATGGACTACAGATGAGGAGGCCCTTGTGTAGACACTGAGCTTGACAATGAATTCTCGTGGGATCTTAATCAGTTGGCATCCTGGTGTCTGTCTCAATCTTGTGCACATTTATCCACTCAAAACTGTTAGCAAGGTCATGGCTAGCCTCTAGACATGTCGCCAATGTTATCTATGAATTCTTTTAATTTCAAGATCATAAATAAGGAATCACATACAACTCATTATTTTTAAAACACATGAAATTTGAAGCACTTTCTTAAATTCTATTTTAGTTGTGTATACAAATGAATAATACTTCATGAAACCGATAAATCTTACTCTTAATTTTTCTGCAGTGTGTTTCCCACATTCATATGAACTTTTACAAATGCAGGCAGCAGCAGTGACTAATTGCACAAGACTTGCACAAGACTGGGCCCATCAACATTCCATAAGGGACGGGCTCAAAAAGCCTCAACCCTCCCAGAGGAGCTATGTACAGTTAAAGGTTGCAGAGGGAGAGGGCATCATCATATTCCTTAGTGGAGTAGACATTCGTGAATTGCTTCCACACATGCAACAATCCCTACCCATGTTCATGCCACCAACACTAATTAAATACAAAAATACATACAAAATACATACAAAAAAGAACATGAAAATAGAAGGAGGACTTGGAGCAAATAAGGGATTTGGTGAGAGGGAGAAAGAAAAAAGAGTATGATAACAGGGTACTTTAATCAAAGAACATCATACACACATACACACACACACACACACACACACACACACACATATATATATATATATATATATATATATATATATAATTATAAAAGAATAAATATGTTTTAAAAAGATCTCTTTGTTGAGACCTTTTTCCCAACTAACATTCTGATTGTCAGAGGGGAGATTTCATATACATATTTCCAAATAGTCTCTCACCTACAGTTCTGAGAATGGTATCTCTGAATACCCTTGCTTTATACAACACAAACATTTGGCTTTGAGGGTTCTCATCAGACAGCTTAATCTCATACTAAATGTTACCAAGTTGCTAGTTGGAACAATGGATATAAATAAATTCTTTGGTTAATCACTTTTAAAGTATAAATTACCATATTTACTTAAAAAACTGTAGGAGACAGTATTTTCACTTCCAGATTTTGAAAAATTAAACTAATTGGGTAACTTCTGATGCATGATACATAATGTTTAGTTTCTGAACTCTAAAACCTGGCCTAGGTCATTTAGGGAAAAATTATAAAGACACAGAAGAACAGAACAGCACAAAAATTTAAAATGAATTAGATAACTTTGAGTAAAGGCTGATGGAATGATAACAGAAAACGTGGTGATAAGAAGTTTCAGCTTAACTCTAGAATGATGAAGTCCAGAAACAGAATCACACAGTATTAAAATAACGGTGCAAAGTTAGTTTTGAGGACCTTCTTCCACAAAACTGAGAGAGCTTGAAAATGACTCATTCCCAATCCCAATCTCATCCCTGGCGTTGTAACAGACCACCAGCTGCAGCCTTCCTTCCTTCCTACCGACATCTCCTGTGGATTTCACAGATCTTGGCCTCCGAACCTCCCTCCCTCCACTCATTCCTGCATCCCAGTCCCCAACTCCAGCAGGCTTTTCCAGCTAACCCACAGGCCACACCTCCCAGAAAACCAAGTAGGCCATCCACTGACATTCCTCTTCCTCTCTCTCTCTCTCTCTCTCTCTCTCTCTCTCTCTCTCTCTCTCTCTCTCTCTCTCTCTTTCTCTCTGTCTCTCTCCCCCTGGATCAAATTCCCCATTCTTATCCCCAGATCTGCAGTAGAACACCCATGACAGCCTTCCCTGCCCCTCTTACTCTCATTTCCTGTGTACCCCACATATCTTCTTCTTCTAACCTTCCTTTCCTCACTTGTTGCTTTATCCCAGACCCTAACTCCAGCAGGTGCCCCCTCATAAACCAAGGGCCACTGCTCCCAATTCAAGTAGGCTGAAGGCCGACCCACACTTCTACTGCTCGTGAGATCCAACCTCACTGCCCAAGTCAGTCACATCCCCAGTTTTGCAGCTAAAATCATGCTGAGGTCTCCCTTTGCTCTCTGACTCCATCTCCAATGGATGACAAAGACCTTCTCCTCCAACCTTTCTCCCTGTAACTCATCTCAGTTCTACAGCCTCCAACACCAGCAGGTATACACCAGGTGAACGGGTCAGGAAAACAGGCAGCACACAGCCATCATACTCTGAAACTCTAGAGTGGAAACAGAAAACAAGGAACATCCACCCAGAAAAGACAGATCTAGAAATCAGCACCTAGACCTATAACCATCCCAAACCCAGATGCCTATATGGTAGCATAAAAACACAACAACATCCAGGGCAATATGCCTCCACTACAGCTCAGCTATCCTGCCATAGCAGGACCTGAATATTCCAACACAGTTGAAGCACAAGAATAATACCTTGAAAGCAACTTTATGAATATGCTAGAGGTCCTTAAAGAGGAAATTAATAAATTCCTTACAGAAATCCAGGAAAACACAAACAGTATAAGGGAATAAATAAAACTGTCAATACCTGAAATTGGAAATAGAATTAGTAAAGAAAAAACAAACTGAGGGCATTTTGAAAAGTACAAATTTTAAAAGTTTGAACAGGAACTACAGAGCCAGGTTTCACAGAGTACAAAAGAAAGAAGAGAGAAACTCAGGCATTAAAGAAAAGATGAAAGAAATGGATACACCCACCAAAGAAAAACATTAAATCTAAAATACTCTTGAAACAAAACATCCAGGACACCTGGGACATTATGAAAAGATCAAACCTAACAATAATAGAAATGGAAGAAGGAGAAGAATACCAGCTCAAAGGCCCAGAAAATATTTTCAACAAAATCATAGGGAAAAAAACTTCCTAACCTAAAGAAGAAGTGCCTATAAAGGTGCAAAGAACTTACAGAACATCAAATAAATTGGGGCAGAAAAGAAAGCCTACTCGACACATAATAATCAAAACATTAAACATAGAGAACAAAGAAAGAATATTAAAAGCTGCAAGGGAAAAAAAAGACCAAGTAACAGGTACAGATAGATCTATTAGAATTACACTTGACTTCTCAAAGGAGACTCTAAAAGCAAGAAGGGTCTGGCAAGATGTTCTGTAGACTCTAAGAGAACACAAATGCCAGCTAAGATCTAGCAAAACTTTCATTAGATAGAGAAAATAAGAAATTTCATGATAAAATAAAAATTAAACAAAATCAATGTACACATCTTGCCTTGTAAAAGTTGATAAAGGGAAAACTCCTACTTAAGGAGGTTAACTGTATCAATGAAAACAAAGAAAATGATCTTACACCAACTAAATAAAAAAATACACACACACACACTCATCATCATCATCACCACCACCACCCCCACCCCCACCACCAAAAAACGTCCCAGGAGCCAAATCAACAATAGTTTGTCATTGATAGCTCTCTCAATATTAATAGTCTCAATCTCTCAATAAAAAGACACAGACTAACAAAATGAATGTGAAAACAGGATCCATTCTTCTGCTGCATTTAAGAAACATACCACAATATCAGGATAGATGTTACCTCAGGGTAAATGGTCAGAAAAAGATACTCCAAGAAAATAAAACTAAGAATCAAGCTGGTGTAGCCTTTTTAGTATCTATCAAAATAGACATAAAAACAAAACTAATCAAGAGATATAAGGAAGGACACTCACTACATACTAATCAAAGAAAAATCCACCAAGATGGCATTTTAATTTTTAAAATATTTATTTTTATTTATTCTTCTCTCATATATTATATCTGACCTCTGTCTCTCCTCCCTCTTTTCCCACTTCCTCCTCCACCTTCTTTCTTCCCCAGATCCACTCCTCCTCCCTTTCCTTTCAGAAAAGAGCAGGTCTCCCAGGGATATCAAACATGCATAGCACAACAACTAACAATAAGACTGGACACATACCCTCATATCAAGGCTAGATGAGGCAACCCAGTAGTAGGAAAAGGGTCCCCAGAGCAGGAAGAAAAGTCAGAGATACTCCCCTCACATACACACATACATACATATATACATACATACATACATACATACATACATACATACACTCCCATTGTTGGAAGTCCCACAAGTATACCAAGCTACACAACTGTTAACATATACAGAGAACCTAGCATAGTCCCATGCAGGCTCCCTGAGTGTTACTTTAGTCTATGCGATCCCCTATGAGCTCTGGTCAGTTGATTCTATGGGTCATGTTCTAGTGGTGTCCTTGACCCCACTGACTACAATAATCCTTCCTCCCCTTCTTCAGTGGAGTTCCCCAAACTCCACCTAATGTTTGGCTATGGGTCTTTGCATCTGTCAAAAGCAATAAACAGATCCAGTCAATCCCCATCAAAATCTCAACACAATTCTTTAGAGACCTTGAATGAAGAATACTCAACTTCATACAGAAAACGAAAAAAAAAAAAAAAAAAACAAAAAACCAAAACCAAAAAAAAACAGAATAGCTAAAACAACCTTGTACAATAAAAGAGCTCCTGTAGGTATCACCATCCCTGACTACAAGGCTATAGTAATACAAACCAAACCTCATAGTACTGGCAAGAAAACAGGTTGATCAATGGAATTGAATCAAAGACCAATACTTAAATCCACACACCTATGGACATCTGATTTTTTGTAAACACAGTGAGAAATGCACAATGGGAAAAAGAAAGTGTCTTCAACAAATGGTGCTAATCTAACTTGACATCTGTATGTAGAATAATGCAAATAGATCCATATTTATCACTCTGCACAAAACTCAAGTCCAAGTGGATCAAAGATCTCAACAGAAAACCAGATACACTGAACCTAATAAAAGAGAAAGTGGGGAACAACCTTGAATGCATTGACACAAGAGACAACTTCCTGAAAAGAACACTGATAAAGCAGGCACTGAGATCAATAATTACTGAGATCAATAATTAATAAATAGAACCCCAAGAAACTGAAGAGCTTCTGTAAGGCAAAGGACACTGTCAATATGACAAAACAGCAGCCTCCAGAATGAGAAAAGGTTTTTTTTTTTTTTTTTTACCAACTCCACATATGACAAAGGGTTATATCCAAAATAAATGAAGAACTCTAGACATCAAAAAAAATCAAATAATCCAATTTTAAAATGGGGTTTGGACCTAAACAGAGAATTCCAATAGCGTGATCTCAAGTGGCCAAGAAACACTTGAAGAAATGTTCAGCATCCTTAGCCATCAATGAAATGCAAAAGCAAATGACTCCGAGATTCCATCATAAGCTAGTCATAATGGAGAAGATCAAAACCACAAGTGACAGCTTATGCTGGAGTGGATGTGGTGCAAGAGGGACACTCCTCCACTGCTTGTACACTGCTTGTACAGCTGCTTTGGTAATTAATATGGTATTTCTTATTGGAAATCAATCTACCACAAGACCAGGCTATACCACTCTTGGGCACATACTCAAAGCATGCACCATCCTACCACAAGGATACTCACTCAATTATGCTCATAGCAAACTCAAAAGTTTAAAAATGACATCATGAAATTTGCAGGCAAATGGATGGAACTAGACAAGACAAAAATCATCCTGAGTGATAACTCAGACCCAGAAAGACAGCCATGATATCTACTCAATTATAAAGGCATATTACCTGTAAAGTAAAGGATAGTCATGCTACAATCCAAGAACTCAGAGATGCTAAGTAACAAGGACAGCTAAGGGGAGGGGGAGAGGCATGGATCTCACTGGGAAGGGGATATATAATAGACTTTGTGGTGGACTAGGAGTTGGTAGGAATGGGAACAGGCAGGAATAGATGGGAAGGATGGAAGGAGGGAGAGAAAACTTGGAAAGATAACTGGAACTGGGAGTGGGCATTTAGAGGTGAGATAGAAACCTAGTACAATGGAAACTATGAGGGTGACACTAGAGATGTCACTGGTAATGGGGGACACAGAATCTTAATAGGCCATCTTCTGTAACCAGGCAAGGCTCCCAGTGGAGTGACTGGGACACCAACTCAGCCACAAAACCATTGACCTACAATTCATCCTGCCTGCAAGATGTGCTGGTGGAAAGTTGGCACAGAATTTGTGAGAGTAGTCAACCCATGACTGGTCCAAGTTGAGACCCAGGCCACAAGAGGGAGTCCATGCCTGACACTGCCTGGAGAGTCAGGAAGCATAGGCTATGATAAAACTAAACATGACTGGTAAAAACAAAAGTCAATGAAATAATTCCAGATGAAGAGACATTTCAATTAATATCTGTGTCTTAAACACAAAGACACTCAGTTTGTAAAAGAAACACCACTACAGCTTAAATCACATATTGACCTTCACACACCAATAGTGAGAGACTTCAATATCTACTTTCACCAAGGGGCAGGTCATTTAGACAAAAACTAAACAAAAATACTGGAGCTAACTGATATTATAAATCAGACAGACCTAACAGATATCTATAGAACATTTCACCCAAACATAAAAGAAAATACCTTCTTCTTAGCACCTCATGGCACTTTCCCCAAAATCAACCACATACTCAAACACAAACAAGTCTCAACAGATCCAAGGGAATTGAAACAATATCCTGTATTTTATCGACCACTATGGATTAAAGCTGGATATCAATAATAACATAAGCAACAGAAAGTTTACAAACTCATGGAAACTGAACAACCCTCTAATGAATGAAAAACAGGTCAAGACAGAAATAAAGAAAGAAATTAAGGAATTTCTAGAACTCACTGAAAATTAATAGACTGCATTTTAACTGAAAAGTTAGAAGGAGAATATCTAAATTAACAAAAATCAGAAACAAAAGGGGATAGCAATAGACACTGAGGAAATTCAGAGACTCTTAATGACATACTTTAAAAACCTGTACTCCACAAAACTGGAAAACCTAAAATAAATGGATAATTTTCATTATAGGTACGATTTACCAAAGCTAAATAAAAATCATATAAACGATTTAAATAGATCTATAACCACCAGTGAAATAGAAGCAGTTATCACAAATCTCCCAACAAAAAAATCCCAGGTACAGATAGTTAGAACAGAATTCTTCCAGACATTCAAAGAAGAGGTAATAGCAATACTCCTCAAATAATTCCACAAAATAGAAACAGAAGTAACATTGCCCAATTCATTTTATGAGGCCCACAGGTACCCTGATACCCAAACTACATAAATATTCAACAAAGAAAGAGAATTAAATACTAATTTCCCTTATGAACATATATGCAAAAATACTCAATAAAATAATTGCAAGCCAAATCCAAGAATATGTCAGAAAAAATCATCCACTGTAATCAAGAAGGCTTAATCCAAGAGATGCAGGAATGTTTGAGCATCTGAAAATTAGTAAATATAATCTATCATATAAATAAAGTAAAAGAAAAAAAAACCACAAGATTATCTTATTAGATATGGAAAGGGCGTTTAACAAAATTCAGCACTCCTTCATGATAAAAGTCCTGAAGAGATTAGGGAAACAAGGGACATGCCTAAACATAATAAAGGCAATTTACATCTTATAGACAACATCAAATTAAATGAAGAGAAACTCAAAGCAATTCTACTAACAACAGGAACATGACAAATTTGGCCACATTTTCCATATCCATTCGGTACAGTATTTGAAGTTTTGGATAGAGCAATAAGATAACTGAAGGAGATTAAGGGAAAAGAAGAATAGAAGTATTGTTATTTGCAGATGATATAATACACATAAATGAGCTTTAAAATTCCACCTGAGGTAAACCTAAAGAAAAACATATATAGAGAAACCTGGAAACTGAAAACAGACAGGATCACCTGACAAAATTGGGAGCATGGGGGGTAGAGGGAGAAGGGAGGTTGGAAAGGGAAGAGGAGGGGCGAAGAGAAGGGTTGAGGAGAACTTGAGGGAATGGGATAGTCGAGGAAGGACATAGATGAGAGCAAGGAAGGAGATATCTTGATTGAAGGAGCCATTATAGGGTTACCAGTAACCTGGCACTAGAAGAATTCCCAGGAATCCACAAGGCTGACTCCAGCTAAGACCCTAAACAATACAGGAGAGGTGGACCGATCTTGAATTGCCCTGTAGTCAGACTGATGAATATCTTAAATATCACCATAGAACTTTCATCCAGCAACTGATGAAAATGGAGGCAGAGATGCACATTGGAGCCCTGGACTGAGTTCCCAAAGTCCAGTTGAAGAGAGGAAGGAATGAGAAAATGAGCAAAGAGTTCAAGTTTACCTGAGTTCACCAACCCCAGCCAGACTGGGAAGGAACAAACATAGGACCAAACTAGTCCCTCTGAATGTGGTTTACAGTTGCATAGTTGGGGAAGACTGAGGGGCCACTGACAGTAGCACCAGGATTTATCCCTACTGCTTTTACTGGCTTTTGGGGAACCTATTCTCTTTGTATGTATACCTTGCTCAACCTAGATATAGTAGGGAGAGCCTTGGACCTTCCACAAAGCAATGTGCCTTACCCTCTCTGAGGAGTGGATGGGGGTAGGGTAGAAGGAATGGGAGGAGGGAGGCAGTGGGAACTTTGATTGGTCTTTTTTAAAATCTAATAATATTTTTAAAATTCCACCTGAGAAATCCTACAGCTGACAGACAAACTTTCAGCAAAGTGGCTGAATAGAAGATTAATTTAAAAAAATTAGTAGCCCTCCTATATACAAATGACATACAGGCTGAGAAAGGAATCAGAGAAACAACACATTTCACAATAGCTTCAAATATTATAAAATATCTTGGGGTAACTCTAACCAAGCAAGTGAGAGGCTTTCATGATAATGCTTTAAGTCTTTGAAGGAAAAAATGGAGAACATATCAGAAGTTGTAAAGAGCTCTCATACTCAGGATCAGTAGGATTAAGATAATAAATGTGACCATCTTACCAAAAGAATATACAGATTTAACACAATCTCCAACAAAATTCCAACACAATTTTTTACAGACTTTGAAAGGACAATTCTGAACTTCATATGAAAAGCAAAATAAAACAAACAAACAAACAAGAATAGCTAAAACAATCCAATCCTGAACAATAAAGAAATGCTAGAGGTCTCACCATCTCTGATTTCAGGTTATACTACAGAGCTGTAGAAAAAACCCAGCATGATATTATCATAAAACCAGATTGATCTGTGGAAATATTGAAGACTCGGACATAAATCCATACACCTATGAACACCTGAATTTTTATAAAGAATCCAGAAATATGCAAGACAGAATTTTCAAGGAATGGTTCTGGCATAACTGGATGGCAGCACATCAAACGGGATGCTGGAATGTAGAAGAAAGAGAAGAGATCCATACCTATCACCCTGCACACAACTCAAGTCCCAGTGATCAAAGACCTCAAATCAAATGAGATGCACTGAACCTGACAGAAGAGAAGGTGGGAATATCCTTGAACTCTTTGACATAAGAAATGACTTTCTGAACAGAACACAATTAGCACAGGAATTGAAATAAACAGTTAATAAATGGGACTTCATGAAACTGAAAAGCTTCTGTAAGGTAAAGGACACCATTGTTTGGACAAAGTTGCAGGTTACAGAATGGGAAAAATATCTTCACCAAACCCACATCCTAATACAGGAGTAACATCCAAAATCTATAAAGAACTCAAGAAACTAGACATCAACAAACCAAATAATTCATTTAAAATAGGGTACAAACCTAAACAGAGAATTCTAAATAGAGGAATCTCAAAATGGCCAAGAAAAGCTTAAAGAAATGTCCAACATCCTTAGCCATCACAGAAATGCAAATCAAAATGACACTGAGATTCCATATTACAACTGTCAAAATGACTAATATCAAAAATACAAGTGACAGATCATGCTGTCAAGGATGTAGAGTCAGGGGAATACTCCATTGTTGATAGGAATGCAAACCTGTACAGCCAGTATGGAAATAAATATGGCAGTTTCTCAGAAAATTGGAAATCAATCTATTTCAAGACTCAGCTATATTACCCCTGGACATATACCCAAAGGATGCTCCGTTCTCCCACAAGGACACTTGCTTAACCATATTCACTGCAGCTTGAATCATAATAACCAGAAACTAGAAATAACCTAGATGTACCTCAACAGAAAAATCAATAAAGAAATTGTGGTACATTTACACAGTGGAACATTACTCAGCTGTTAAAAAAAGACATCATGAAATTTACAGTCAGATAGAACTTGAAAAAATCATCCTGAATGTGATAACCCAGACCCAGAAAGACAAATATGGTATGTATTCAGTTACTTCTGAATATTATCCATTAATTAAATGATAACCAAGCAAAATCCATAAACCCTGAGAGGTTAGGTAAAAAGGAGTTTCTAGGGGAATACATGAATCTCAGTGTGAGGGGGAAATAAAATAGATTATATGGGCGTACTGGAGGTGAGTAAGAAGGAGATGGGGGCCTCAGAAGGAGGGAGATGGGGTGGAAGCAGAGAGTGTGGGAGAGATGGCTGGAATTGGGGGGGTTTGGAGGACTGATGTGAAAACCTACTGCAGTAGAAGCTTTCTGGAATCTATGAAGGTGACCCTAATGGTGAACTCTAGTAATAGGAGCTGTTGATCCTCAACTGGCTGTCTCTTGTAGCCAGGTGAGCTTCCGTGGTGGAACTAGGTTGCATTCAATTGAGCTTTTGGCAATGGTGGGGGGTGCCATGGAAATCCCCTCTAGTAGTCTGAATGAAAATGGTCCTCACTGACTCATAAGCTCTGGCACTCTTAACAGGTATGTTCTTGTTGGAGTAGGTGTGACCTTGTTGAAGAGAGTGTGTCATTGGGGGTGAGCTTTGAGGTTTCAAATGCTCAAACCAGGGCCAGTATCGCTCTCTTCCTGTCAATCCAGATTGTAGAACTCTCGGTTCCTTCTCCAGCACCATGTTTGCCTTCATGCCACCATGCTTCCCACCATGACAATCATGTATTAAACCTCTGAACCTGCAGGAAAGCCCCAATTAAAATTTTCCCTTTTTGAGTTTCCCTGGTTATGGTACCCCTTTACAGCAACAGAAATCTTGACTGGGACATCCCTAAACAAACTAGGTTGTTACTAAGACAAAGAGTTGCTCTCCAAATACTGACAGCAAGGTCCCATTCCCAAGGACAATGCCCACACAATTCACTGAACATGGAGAAGCTGAGCTAGTGCCTATATGGAGCCTTCATCCCTATGTTCTAGTCTCTTGGGTGTGGGAAAGTACTCTGAAGGCTAATGGATGAGAAACATGGGCACCAACCCAGCCACAAACCCTTTGACCTACAATCTATCCTGCCTACAAAATATGCTAGGGCAGTGGTGGCACAGAACTTGTATGAGTAGTCAACCATTGTATGATTTGACTTAAAACCCACTCCATGAGGAGGAACCCATGCCTGACACTGTTTGGGTAACCAAGAGCCAAAGATTTATAGCCCAGAGACCTTGGGTTAAACCAAATTATGTTGCTCAGAAGAAAAGGGAAGAATAATAAAGAAGGAGGAGAAGGAGGAGGAGAAGGAAGAAGAAGAAGAAGAAGAAGAAGAAGAAGAAGAAGAAGAAGAAGAAGAAGAAGAAGAAGAAGAAGAAGAAGAAGAAGAAGAAGAAGAAATTAAAAGGAAATCAATAAAATTATTTCAATGATATTCTGCTACACTCATAGATAAGTGCCTTATCCAATCATCATCAGTGTGGCACCCTCCAGATATATAGATCCATACAGATATACAGATATATAGATCCATATTCAGACAGAGAGAGAGAGAGAATCTAAATTGGAGGTCTCCATAAAATTAATCATTTCCCTTGGAGGTCAGAGAATCCTGAAGAGTAGGCAGAGAGATTATAAGAAGAGAGGGAGAACAATAGAACAAGGTCCTCTAAATAAACTAATCAAGGTGTGTATGACTTTACAGAGACTGGAGCAGCAAGCACGGCATCTACATGTGTCTACACCAGGTCCTTTACATATATATTATAATGTATATTAATAGATAATATAGCTTTTAGTATTTTTATGGGACTCCTGACTCTGATTCTTTTGCCTGCACTTGGGACTCTTTCATTCCTGTTAGGTTGCCACGTCCAACTTTCATATGATAATTTTTGTTTCATCCTATTATATTTTATTTTGTATTGTTTGGTTGTTATCTCTTAGAAGCCTTTTCTCGTCTCATAAATGAAAGAAAGCAAGTAGATCTGGAGGGGGAAGTGGGAAGGAACTGGGAGGAGTGGAGGGAGGTGGAAGTATAATCAGGGTGTATTGTATGAGAAAATAATGTTTTTAAGAAATATTATATCTTAAAGATAAAACTGAAGACATAATTTTATATATAAATTCTGGTGTGTTAAATATATTGATTTTAAATTCCACTTAAATTAGTAGCAAAAAAGAAAGAAAAGGAATCTTTCCTTTGTATGCCACACCACTTCGCCTACTGCAGATGACTATTTCAGAGCGGTTTTGTCATTCCTCGCTCAACACTTAGAAAACTGAGACAGAGAGCTTATATACTCCATCTATTTTGGGAAGCAAAAATTAGTCCTTCTAACCCAGTGCTATATCTGGGCAAGAGTTTTAGTCAAAGGAGTGAGCATTAAGTACATCCCTAACCATTCCTAACTCTGTCCCTGAAATCCTCCCCTACTTACTTCTCAGCTGTTCAAGAGAATAATAAAATGAGGAGTGATGCAAAGTGACATAAATAGGAACAGTTATTGCAGCAATGTGTTATCATCTAATATTTCTGAATAGTTAATAGGCATGTTTATGATAAGACCTATGGTGGAAATGAGCAAAAAGCCATAAAAAGAATAGTGAAACCTTTTAGGTCTTTGATATCAGGCAGTTTGTCTAACCTTTTCTTTACTCTTAGTTTCTTCATAAGTCAAACACAGGGCAAAATGTACTTTGGTTGTTGAATAATAAAATGAGCTAAGTTACAATAGGTTTGAAACCACAATTGCATTTATAAGTGTTTGACCCTTGAGTAAATTCCCCCTCCCTTCTCGATTTTCCAGCTTTTAAAAATTTCAAAGCTGGTTCACATAAACCTTTACTTTTGAATTGGATTGTGATGGTTGTTCTACTCATTTCTTTTTCCCAGATGTATGATGTATGCACACACATACACATGAGTGCATGTTTGTATATGTCTATATGTATGTGAGAGAGAGAGATAGAAAAAGAGAGAGAGAGTTAATGTTTGATGAAAACCTGATAGAATTTAGAATCATCCAGGAGACAAAAGTTTGCATATGTGTGGATGTTTCTAGAGTAATTTAAACCAGGAGGGGGGATTCACACTGTGAATGGAAACATTCTAGTGACTGAGTATAAAGAACAGAGCAAGCCATCTCTTTCTGAGTCCTAACTATAGTGACTATAGATGCAATGGTGACAGAACCATGCTCATGCCACTATGCCTTCCACATCATAACGGACTATGTCCTCTAATTGTGGGCTAAAATGAACTATTTCTTCCTTAAGATGTTTTGTCAACTATTTTGTTGCTGAAACAAGAAAGGTAATGTATAACATTGGTACAAGGAGTGAGTTCATGGTGTGATACACCTAGTCATGTTGTCTAGAATTTCTTTGCTGGAAAAAAAATGTGGAGAAGTTTTGGAGCTATGGGCTAGAAAAGCCTTGGAATGCTGTAAACAGAGCTTAATTGGCCATTCTGGTAGCCTATTAAGACAAGACAAGGGGCTAACAGAAATCCTGACAGTAAAAACGGTTCTAATGAAGTTTTAGAGGGGGATCAGACTCCTTTGGGAATGAAGGTAGTGGCTATTCATATCATATTCTCAAAGAATCAGACTGTGTTCGGCCCATATCCTGAGAACCTTAGTGAACATAAGTTCAAAAGTAATGGCCAATTTGTTAGCAGAGGAAACTTCAAGACAGAATATTCAGACTATTCAGGTTGTGTTATAGTTACTGCTCACATTTCTTATACAATTTTGCACTAAGACAGAATATATGTGTGATAAAAACAGGAAATACCTGAAGTTTGGCAATGAGTGTACTGTGAACTAATTTAAAGTTGGACACAATGAGGGTGAACAGCATCTGCTATTATATAGATTAGTACTTAAGAGAAACACACATTGTATTAGGATAATAGGAAAACTGTCTCTACAATAAGACCCTGCCCATCAAAGACTCCATCCCATAAAAGAGCAGATTCCTTAGAAAGGAGAAAAACTGAATAGGAAAAGACCTACTTAAAAACAACTGCCTAAATGCCCCTCAACTGAAGAATGTATAAGGAAAATGGGGTACATTTACACAATGGAGTACTACACAGCAGAAAAAAAATAATGACATCGTGAATTTTGCAGGAAAATGAATGGAGCTTGAAAACATCATTTTGAGTGAGGTAACCCAGACACAGAAAGACAATTATCACATGTACTCACTCATAAGTGGTTTTAAAACATAAAGCAAAAAAAAAAAACAGCCCACAAATCACAATCCCAGAGAACCTAGACAGCAATGCGGACCCTAAGAGAGACATACATAGATCTAATCTACATGGGAAGTAGGAAAAGACAAGATCTCCTGAGTAAACTGGGAGCATGAGGACCTTGGGGCAGGGTTGAAGGGGAGGGGAGAGGAAGGGATGGGAACAGAGAAAAATGTAGAGCTCAATAAAAATCAATAAAAAAAGAGAAAAAAGGACATCCTTGAAGGCAAGTCCAGGCACCTGAAAAAAAAAAAAAACAAACAAACAACGGCCTACAGAACTCCTTTTCCTCAGTTCATCCGCAAAATTGCCTAGAGGCTACTGCAGTTATGGCGGAAGGGGCTCATTCTACACCTTCATTTGGTACACCTTGCAGCATCATTCACTTTGTTTTGAAGGTATACAAAATGCAAGCTGTAAAGGGGTATAGAGATCTGCGCCAATATTCTAGAAAGCCACTAAAGCATAGTATGATTGTTTTGGGTTCTTTACAAGCAGGGATCTAAAGGACACTGCACGAAGCTGTCAGGGTGATTCTTAATTTGCAATAGAATCCCCAGGATGTTGCAAGTGCTAGGACAATGAGTAACCTATTAAGGGAAGCTGCAGGCACAAATTGGAGTCAGCACAAGAGCCTGTGTGAGCTAGAAGGGTGGAGCTATCCAAAGCAATTAGAGCACAGATAATGCAACAAGCCCCAGATATCAGACAAGGTGCTGCAGAGCTTTGTAGTTACCTTGTCAGTCATCAGTCTTGGTCTTTCCTCACTATCCTCCTATTCCTTCCTTTTGGAGTAGGAAATTTTACCTGTGTCATGGTACATTGGAAGCTTGTGCCTTACAGCTTTGATTTTATGTGTCTCAAAGATAAGAGATTGCCTGAGTATCAGAAGAGATTTAGCACTTACATGTATGAATAATGTTAGGACTTTTAAGACATTGGGACTTTTAGGCGTGTACTAAATAAATTTTGGAATAGATGAAGATGAGACTTATGTTTGGGTGTCAAGTTGACAAGTTTTAAATTTGTGATTAATCTTTGATATTAACTTGATAGGACTTAAGAGTTATGTAGGAGGCAAAACTCTGGATGTGTCTGTGAGCATGTTTCTAAAAGGTTTAACTGAGGTGGGAAGGCCCACCCTAAATGTGAGTAACACCACCATCATATGGTTTACAGTCCTGGAGTGAATTACTTTTGAAACAACTAGAATCCACCTCTTTCTGCTTTCTGAGTGCAGGTGCATTGGGACCAGCTGTTCAATGCTCTTAATGAGATTGTCTTCGCCATAACTAGAGCCACACTCCCCTCTACACCTTCTTCACTCACCAGGATGGACTCTCCCCTCAAACTGTGAGCCAAAATAAACCCTTAATTTCCTTAGGTTGCTTTTTCTCAGGTATTTAGTAACAAGTAGAAAATTGCAAACTGTGTACTGTAATACGGTAGCACGACTGCAATATATATTAGTGCCTCTCTCCAGACCCCTTTTCCTCTTCCATTTCTCAATCTACAGGGTCCAAGGAGGGAGTACAGAAAGACCTTACTTCTGCTACTTTCTTATCGCATCTCTTCTAACCTAGCATCTCAACTTCTCTACGTATCTTTATTTCAGGAACATTAAGTCTAATGAGTTTCTCTTTGCTTCTGTTTGTGTCACTAACCAAAAAAGTTGTCCTGGTTTATTCTCAGTGCTCTGAGACTCCTTTACCACAGGCTTGGCACATATCTTTTCTGGTGCTGCAGCTCACCCTCCTGCAACGCCTACTCTCACTCTTCTCCAGCCTCTGTAACTAGCATTTAAGCATTTTTTTTTGTCACAAGACTCCTGGAAACTTTTCACCATTATTAAGGATTCCCAGTTTTGGTTTATGTTGATTATATTTACAAATATTTGCTTTAATGGGAAGTTTAAGAATTAACATTTATTCATTTAAAAATAAAATCCATCACACATTGACATAAAATATGTATTGTATTGAAATATCTAAAGCTTAAGGCAAAAAAAAAACTAGTGAGAAGAGAGACGTTATTTTACATTTTATAAGGCTCTTTAGTACCTGGCTTAATAGACAGCTGGATTCATATCTGATTCTGCATTCAACCGGTTGTGATGTGCTATTTTAGTTGAAGTATATAAGGAAAATTTAGGCCTTTCTGGATATGTGATTAGGAAAAGAGGAATATTTTAAGAATATTCATAAATAATTGTGGCTATTCTTTTTGAAAACTCAGAAAAATGTAGCTTTAAAAATTAGTTACAATGTGGAATGTTAAAGGACATTAATAAATATATTTATATTTTGTTATGCTAAAATCTGTTAATTTACCCTATACCTATATATGTAATAATCCACCATATACTTATGTATACAATAATGCCATGCCTCTGAAGTTTGAAAAAATAGTGCTTTACTGAGTTCCAAATGATAAAACATGTTATTACACAGCATCAAAAGATTCAATTTGTTAACCTTACCACTACTGTAATCAAAAATGTTTAAGTATTAGCAGCTGTTTCTTTGGCATATAAAACCTTCTCCAAATCTTAATTTTACTTGAAATCTTGAAAGTTATTTTTGGCAACATATATTTTCAGTCTTTTCTCTTGAAATAACAAGTTTACCTTGATCAATTTAGAGGAAATGTCTATTTTTATTTAAACTTAGGTAGTGAATTTTTTTATTGTCAGTATTTCTTTTGGGTAAAAAACTATTCCAGAGGGAAAGTGGTTAGTTCAGGTCATATGTCAACCAGTATTCAGCATGTGCTCTTCTTTAAGACAGCTATTGAACCTCGCCATGGAGAAGTAGTGTTTGATGCATAATTCCAGTTTAATGGTACAGAAGATTTAAAAGGTACAGTCACAAAAGATTGAGATTGAATAAACACAGTAAGACCAAATTTGATTTGTGAATAGGAGGGGAATAATTGTTGCACAGAGCTAATTAGGAGTTCTTAGAGCATGTTACCTTTATTTTGTAGCCTCTCAATAGTCGTCTTGTAAGCATTGTAAAATGAAATTTGTCATCTTGCATTTATTTTGCACTTGTACCAACTAGGTTATCTCCGACTGCAGATAACAGTAAATTGTACTTTTAAAGGATTTAAGTCATCAGTAAAAGATATCTTCTCTCAGGAGGAGAAATTATAAGGTACGCCATCTTTGGGATTAGCTAATTTAGAGCTTGTGGTGCCTTGGTGGTTCTAACATTTTTAGGTGATGTATAAATATTTGGTATTTCTAGTGCAAAATAAGAAACTGCCTTTTCCTGACACTTTCTAAGAATGGAGAGGGCTTTCCCTAGCAAACCCTACCTTACATAACAACACAAAAAGAATAGAATTTCTACAACTAGCTAAACTTCAAGAAGATTTTTTCTTGAAATTTTGGTAAGGGCATCTAGCCTAAGAAATGAATTTCTGGGTGAGGTTGGGCTTACTCAAGAACCTAAGAGTGAATGATCCAGTGCCCTGCTGGCAGTCTTCCTACTATGACTCCTAGGAATGAAGCTATATGTGTCCAGGGTGACCCAAAATTACCAGACAATTAATGCTCCCAGAAGCATTCTTCAGCTATTAATGGACAGTATTTTTCTGGAAAAATACCTAGCATCCTGTATTCTCATGTGGGTTAACTCTCCATATTACTTAGATTTAATCTGGATAACCTATAGTGTGAACAGCATAATAATATATATTTTCATTGGCTGTCCTCTCTTTATCGCATTCTTCCTTTCTCTTGCCTCTGTTTCCTGCTGTCATTTCTCAAATAAAAAGTTTGCAGTAGCATTCTTTTCTCAGGGTCTGGTGCTAGGCAACCCAAATCAGGAAAATGGCCCACCCACTCCCCAAAACAAATCCCTGCAATAAGAAACTCTAAGTACTTTAAAAATAAACAGTTCTCAGAGGGCATCTTTGATATCCTTCTCTTATTTAAAAAGTCCCTTTTTTCAGAAAAACATTGACAACATGAATATACGGAGAAGTGGTCATTCTTATTTAAGTATTGCAATGAGAATTCCTTCCTTCTTTCCTTTCTCTCTCTCTTTCTCTCCTTCCTTCTTTCTTTCTTTATTGCTTCCTTCCTTCCTACTAACTACATATGTAATTAATCATGTTATCTGTCATACCCATGGTTTACTCTCAGTAACTAACCCCCACTTCAACCTCTGTTCAAGGAGGAGTCATATGAGTCATATTTGGACTCAAGGTCAGCCAGTCCGTGAGCTGAACATCCTCACACAGCATGAGAAGATAAAGCATGGGCAATCCCATTTCTTGAAAATTTAAGTCAGGAAATACCAATATCAAATAAATAAGGAGTCTCTTATGAGGATAAGCTGGAGTTATGAACAGTTTGTCAGGACCATGAAGTCAGTAGAAAGAAAATCTTATGAACCATAAACTGTTAAAAAACAAAAAGTGTGCAACATTAAATATATATATATATATATATATATATCTGTGTGTGTGTGTGTATGTATGTATGTTTGTATATGCATATTGATGGAGGAGAGTTATCTGTCTATGTTACTTTCATTGGTTAATTAATAAAGAAAACTGCCTTGGCCCTTTAAGAGACAGAAAATTAGGTAGGTGGAGTAGACAGAACAGAATTCTGGGAAAGAGAGGGGAGACGCTTCAGGCAGTCACCATGATTCTCCTCTCTGAGATGGATGCAGGTTAAGATCTCTCCTGGTAAGCCACACCTCGTGGTGCTACACGGATTACTAAATATGGGTTAAAGGAAGATGTGAGAATTAACCAATAAGAGGCTACAGATAATGGGCCAGGCAGTGTTTAAAAGAATACAATTTCCGTGTAATTATTTCGGGTGTAAAGCTAGCCGGCGGCCGGGTGGCAGGACGCAGCCCCGCCACTTCCTTCTACAGCATATATACTTATATATAAAATAAAAAGAAACCACAGACAGATGTGGTCAGTTTTTTTAAAAAGTAAACATGTTAGGAACACCCAAGTCCTATAAACAGTGTGACTATAGAATGGAGACTCATGTAGTCAAGGTTTCAGTAGTCATCCATCTATTCCAAGCTAGTCTTCCAACAATAATTCTCATGAGTCTTGCCACTGTAAGAGCTTGAATTGTCTTGACATTCCATCTTCTTATTGTCCATGACTGTTATGATATTGCCTCATCCTCTATTAATCATCTTAGGTAAGCCTTCAACAACCAATAATCCAATCGAAATTCTTTTAAAACTTGATTACAAGTATCTGAAATTCTTTAATACACAGGGAGGTATTTAAAATATGATCTATGTTCAACTACAGTGTGACTATACTGAACATTACTAAATTACATACTTAAAAAGATGTATCAGGGAACATTTGTGTTATGTCTTTTTATCACAATTATTATATATATGTTATATATCATCTATTCAAATCTGTATATCTTTAGATGAAATTATATAAATGAGAGTAAAGAACAGTACATAATGAATAGCTGTAAAAGAATTTAGAATAAATAATTTTGTATTGTGACACACTACATAATAATTGTATTTTCAACAACAGTAGACTGTTACCCCAGGTAAGAGTCAAAGAAAAAATAATCTATTATTCTACCCTTAACTTCACACTAAAGTTAAGGATATAAAAAGACTAAAAGTAGTTTAAACCCGAAGAGGAATTTTGGAGAAACAGATGAATGTATTGAGACTCCTTTGCCCACATCTAGGGGAAAAACTCCCATGAGACTGTTTGAAAAGTAATATTTATTTCTCATTCAGGTGGAAATGTATAATAAATAAGGGTCAGACTCATTCCTTAGTAATACAAAGGTCCAGGATCTAGCCAATAGGCTTCTGTAAACAGTACTGCACAAAACACTGCTACATTAGTGGGTTGTGAAAGGAGGCAGCACTTTTGTTTCCCAGCCACGCAGGACAAATAATCACACAGAAACTATGTTAATTAAAACACTATTTGGTCAATGGCTCAGATGTGTTCCCAGATGCCTCTTACATCTATTAATCTATGTCTCTCTATGAGGGTGTGGCTTACTGGTAATGTTCTGGCATCTTTCTCCTATGGTGACTACATGGCATCTCCTAGACCCTGCCTACTTTCTCTCTCTACCTCTGTTTAGATTTCACACCTGGCTTTACTCTGCTAAGCTGTTGGCTGAAACAGCTTTATTCATCAACCAATAAAAGCAGCACATACACAGAAAGACATCCCACATCAGGGGGTCATGTGGATCACTAAAACAATTTGGGAAAGGCATTCTCTTGTACATAGTGTGGCTTCGTCTTAGGTTTTATGTAAGAGATTTTGCTGAAGGAACAAGTAGAATTTTAAAGATGACTAGGAGCTAAAGAAGTTAGAAATCAACCAAGAAAAATCACAGATACATTTGACTCTACCAATGGAACACTGAGTGGGAGAAAGAGACCAATTAATGAAGTGAAGCAAATGGCCACAGAGGTCATTGGTGAACCAATAAGACACTCCTTAAAGATTATTTGCTTTAGTTTTTAATTAACTATTTAGTCATGCATTCATTTTTGTGGTGCTAAGTGTGGGAGCAGTGCCCCTTACATACCACATGATTTTTATATCGCTGAACTAGATGCCCCATCCCAAGACTTAATTTTGAATAGTTGCCAACTACAGGGAGAATTCATAGTAGGCAGACAAGCCAGAATTTTCTTGTCTTTTATTCATCTGACCCTTGTGGCACAAAACCCATCATGTTTTGAAAATGTTTCAGGAGGAAGGGGTTAATATAGAAGGGGAAGAAGGAAATGAAAGGCAATCAGGATCAATTATACACCACTCACTGACTAGCAGCTAGCCTACACCAAACAGACTATAATAAAACAAAACAGAACAAACGATAAAGCTTAAAATACAATTCATTATTACCATATGACAAACTACAGTCTAAAAGTTATTTTCTCACCTGAAAGTGAACATCAAAATCATGGGACTTTTCCAGATGGTAGTGCTACACAGCTTTCTTTAATTCCAGCACTCAGGAGGCAGAGGCAGGGAGATCTCTGAGTTTGAGACCAGCATGGGCTCCAGGGTGAGTTCCAGGACAGCCAGTGCTACACAGAAAAACCCTGTGTCAAAAAAACAAAGAAAGAAACAACAACAAAATCAAGGGCCTTTCCTTAAATTTGATGAAAGGCCAACAACAACAAAAAAATTTCAACCCTGTGAAATAAACTTCAGGAGATAGATGTGGATAGATAAAATTAAATTACTTTATAAATACATCCAATGAAACCCACTTATTCAGTCAAAATGTTACAAATGTGTAATTTTAGGAAAGCATTATACTGGATAAAATATTTAAAGATAAAATAAATCTTTAAAATAAAATTTAAAGATAAAAATTTAAATATAAATGTTATGTTTTAAAAATAACCAAATATGATATTATAAACTATTATTCAGATAAGAATAATATTGTTGAGTTGTAAAGAATCAAGAAAAACAACATAAATCAAAGCACAACCAAATATAATTTTAGTTATATGTTAAAAAAAACCCTATATTATAATCTCAAAAAGAGAAGAATTTTCCTAGCCAGGCATGGTGGCAGATATTGGTAATTCCTGAATTCCATAGGCTGAGGTGGGATGGTGGCAAATTTGAGGCCAGCCTGAGCTACATAAGGAAATCCCATGACCGACACTATTTCTTCCCAAACGAATTTTCACATACATAAAACACTTTCATTCTATCTTCCCAACTGTAGACACATTATTTTGCAATAAATACTATCAAAATTTTGCAGAGTGAGGACTACTCTTCCCTTAATACTGTTAAATTTGGATTTTCTGTTGTGGGATAATCTTTATTGACACTGTGAAAATAGGACTACTTTACCTCATCTGCCTAAGGCACCTTCTGATTGGCTTAATAAAGAGCTGAATGGCTAATAGCTAGGCAGGAGAGTATAGGCAGGACTTTTGGGGAGAGAGAGGAATTCGGGGAAAGAATCAGAGAGGCAGAACTTGTCAGCAAGGCACAGGGCAAGTCAGACATAGAGTATGGAGGAGAGGTAAGGAGCCATGTGACACAACATAGATTAATATAAGTAGGTTAATTTAGTTTTAAGAGCTAGTTGGGAACAAGTCTAAACTTAGGCCAAGCTTTCAATAGTTTATAAGAAGCCTCCTTATCATTATTTGGGAGATGGTAGTTCAAAGAAAGTCTGACTACAGTTTTCCTTTCTAACATGCATAATGAAATTTTAAGAATATTTTATATATAACAATAACAGGACTAATACAAAAACTTACTATTTGCTGTGTGGTCATTATTGTATCAGGCTTGCCTATACCATCTTATTTGATCTTCAAATGCCTTTGTAGGTTGGTAGATGCCATTGTAATTTTTACAATAACTTTTGTAGATAAACTCAGTTCAGTTAAAAAAAAAGTGAATTTAACTAGTTGTGGAATTAATAACTTCCCATGCTGAATCTAGGACCCATACTGTTTTAAGCATGTTTCACTTTGCTAGGAAAATGTTCAACCAAAAGAGATTCTTTAAAGTATTTATTGATCTATCACCAGGTGTTGCCTTCTGACCTTGGCTTTGGTCCCAGGATCCTTTAACACTTGTGTCATTTGAATGGACGGAATGAATATAGGGTCTCCTGCCAGACAAAGTCCTCCTTTCACAATGGCCTGTTAGTAAATGCTCCTGAAGTAATCAATCCTCCCAGCTCTCAGGACAGAGCTATCTAATTAGAAAATCCTGAAATGGTTAAGATAAATCCTCTTTACAATTCCTATCAGTACAAACATATTAACAAATGCAAATAACTTCCATACATTTCTGGTTTGTCTAGTGACAAAAGTCAGGAATATAATGAAGTTACTTCTGGCAACCACGCATAAAATCAAATGTGCTCTTTGTGATTCTTCTTATAGCACTGGACCAGTTTACCAAAAAAAAAAAAAAAAAAAAAAACCAAGCTAGCTCTTTTATTCAGTGGTGGAAAGAAGGAAGGAAGATATCCTTTGTTACAATCTTGATGCTTTTTACTTTGGTAGATTTTGGTATTTCTTGGTAAATTATCCTGTCTTTCCTGTAGAAAATGTGTGAGTCTAGTAAAACTTCTATAAAGAATATATTCTTCTGTAGTACAGAGAAATAATACCTCAAAGCCAAATAATCATTCTTATTTGCATATTCTCTTCTGAACAACACCTTTGGATTTATGTCTCATCTTTTATTCAGTTTCATTGATCCACCTGTCTATTTTATACCAATACTGTTATGTTTTTATTGCTATAGCTCTGTAATAGAGCTTGAGATCAGGGATGGTGATACCTTCGGAAGTTCTGTTATTATACAGAACTGTTTTAGCTATTCTGGATTTTTGTTTGTTTGTTTTTCCATATGAAGATGAGTATTGTTCTTTCAAGATCTGTAAAGATCTTGTGTTGGAATTGTGTTGAATTTGTTGATTGCTTTTGGTAAGACAGCCATTTCTACTATGTTAATCCTACTGATCCATGATCATGGGACATCTTCCCGTCTTCTGATATCTCCTCCAATTTCTTTCTTCAAAGACATGAAGTTCTTGTCATACAGGTCTTTCACTTGCTTTGTTAGAGTTATCCCAAGATATTTTATATTATTTGTGGCTATTGTGAAGCGTGCTGTTTCCCTGATTTCTTTCTCAGCCCTTTCATTATTTATTTATAACAGGTCTACTGATATTCTTTAGTTAATCTTCTAACCAGCCACTTCACTAAAGGTGTTTATCAGCTATAGAAGTCCCTGTTATAATTTTGGAGTCACTTATGTATACTATTATGTCATCTGCAAATAGAAATCTCAGACATAAATCCACATACTACGAACACTTGGTTTTTGATTTTTAAAAAAGCCAGAAAAATACAATGGAGAAAATAAAACATGTACAGCAAGTAGTGGCATAACTGAATGTAAGCATGCAAAAGAATGCAAATAGATCCATATCTATCACCCTGCAAGACTGAAGTTCAAGTGGATCGAAGACATCAACATAGAACCAGTTACCCTGAACCTGATAGAAGATAAAGTAGGAAATATCCTTGGATGCATTGGCACAGAAGACAACTTCCTGTACAGAAAACCTGTAGTATAGGCATTAAGATCAACAATTAATATATGGGACCTCATGAAACTGAAAAGCTTTTGTAAGGCAAAGAATGCTGTCAATAGGACAAAGCAACAGCCCACAGAATGGGTAAAGATCTTCACCAAACCCACATCTGACAGAGGGCTGACCTTCAAAATACATAAACAACTCAAGAAACTAGACATGGAAAAAACAAATAATCCAACTAAAAATTGGGGTACAGATCTAAACAGAGAATCCTCAGCATAAGAATCTCAAATACCCAAGAAACACTTAAAGATTTGTTCAACTTCCTTAGCCATCAAGGGGATGAAAATCAAAATTACTCTGAGATTCCATTTTACACCTGTCAGAATGGCTAAGATCAAAAACACTGATGACAACTTATGCTGGAGAGGATATGGAGCAAGGGGACCACTCTTCCACTGCTGGTGGGAGTGTAAACTTGTACAGACAATTTGGAAATCATTATGATGGTTCCTCAGAAAATTAGGAATTGATCTACTTCAAGGCCTAGTGATACTTCTCTTGGGCATAAACCAGAAACATGCTCAATCATACCATAAGGATTCTTGATCTATGTTCATAGCAACCTTATTTGTAATACTCAGAACTTGGAAACAACCTAGATGCTCCTCAATGGAAGAATGAATAAAGAAAATGTGATACATTTATACAATCGAGTGTTACTCAGCTGTTAAAAATGGCATTGGGAAATTTGAAGGCAAACAGATAGAACTAAAAAAAATCCTGAGTAAGGTAACCCAGTCCCATAACAAACATGGTATATATTCACTTATAAGTGGATATTAGCTGTAAAATAAAGGATAACCAGGCTACAATCCACAGATCCAAAGAGGCTAGGTAACAAGGAGGGCCCAAGGATGAACACATGGATCTCTCTGGGAAGGGAAAATGAAAGAGATCTCCTGTATGGACTGAGGGTGGGTGGGCATGGGAACTTGAAGGATCAAGTTGGGGGTGAGTGGAGGAGGAGAATACTGAAAGAGATTACTGGAAAGGGGGGTTTGGAGAGCCATATAGAAACTGGATGCAAGGAAAGCACCCACGGATCTACAAGGATGAATGCAACTAAGACTTCTAGCAATAGTGGATATAGTAGTCTGAACTGGCCATCTCCTGTGATCAGATTGGTGTCTACCCCATTTGTCATCAGAGAGCCTTGGTAACAGATACAGAGACCCATAGCCAAACATTAGGCTGATCTTGTAGAATCCTGCTGAAGAGAAGGAAGGAAGGATTGTAGTAGCCAGAGAGGTCAGGGACTTCACAAGAAAATCCACAGAAACATCTAACCTCATTCTTAGGCACACATAAAGTCTAAACCAACACACCAGGGAGCCTGAATGGGACCAACCTAAGCCCTCTACATATATGTGAGTGTTGTGTAGCTTAGTCTATTCGTGTAACTCCTAACAAAGTGAGCAGGGGATGTCCCTAATGCTTAGTCAGGCTCTTGGGAACCTATTCCTCATACTGTACTGTCTTGCCCCAGCCTAAATAATAGTCTTATGGCAACTTAATACTCAATGCTTTCCTGATACCCCTGGAAAGTCTGCCCCTTTATGAACATAAACCGAGAAGGAGTGGGTTGGGGTGAGTGGAGGGGAGGTGGAAGAGGGTATTGGAGGAGAGGAGGGAGGGAAAACTGCAATTGGGATGTAAAATAAATAAAAATTAAAAAATCCCACCACCTTTGCTTCAATTATGAATTTGCAATCAATGCACGTGAGTAATATGATCAGCTGCATTTTATTCCACTGAGGATCACAAGGAAAGGTACCCTCTTCCCCCTACCTGCCTGGTGCCCTGGCGAAGGTTACAGACTTCCCTCTTCCCCTGTTCTTTGCAACCCTGTGTTTATTTCCTTATCACTAACCTTCCCAGCTTCTCTTCTTTTCTATGTCATTATTAACTTCATTGTCCTTATCAGATAACTTGGAATGATCACAGAGATGAGTGGTAAATGAATTACATTAGCAATCAGTTTAATGGAGGCAGGCCCTCCTCCTTGTATGTGAAAATAGCAGAGTTAGTGGATCAAGGAAAGAAAGACAGAGGTGAAAGAAAGAAACAAAGGAAACAGGGAAGTAAGGAGGGAATAAGGAATAGTGGGGGGAGGGTCATATGGCAATCAGATATTTGTGAAAATGCACCTTAGAGTAATTATATAAATAGTTACATTATACCATTTCCTCTATAATATATTTGATATATATATACATATATATATTTGTTTATACGTGTATGCTTTTCTTTTAGGTTCTTTTACTTTCAACATTTTTCTCAAGTAATTCCATCTCATTTATGATGGGAGGACAGCAGAAGGTAGAAAAAATACATATTTGGCCTCAATTCAGTGTACATGTAGATATGAAAGCCAGGCAGTCTGCCCAATATGACTGGATTACCTACCAAATGTGCTGGCATAGCTACAACATTTTTGAATGCCCTGAAGCACTTTTGGTTTGCCAAACATATGTTGAACCACAAATATTTACACTGAATCAAAATGATAGGAGTTGAAACAGATAGATGTGACCTAAACATTCTTACATTATGTTAATAAAATATGTTATAAATTTATTCTCCTATTTTCACATTAAAATTCTACTCCTCACTATTTTGGAATATGATATTATTTCTTTCTCTGTCCACACAAAATCAGTGAGAAAGGTGACCACCTAGAAAACAAATCCAGAGGCATGAAGTAAAGTCAGTTCTCCCACAATTACGATTTGGGAATGGTAACATCTAAAATTATGTGGAAACGTTTGGCTGTTTAAACAGACCAGAGTGTTACATTGATAGTCCTAAAAAATAAATATGGTATATCATACAAATTCCAAGCATCAAGCTGGATATGGTGATTTACACCTGTAATCCTTGTGTTAAGCACACAGTCAGGAGAATCTGCTGCAAGTTTAAAGCCAATCTGGTCTATAAAATGAATTTCAGGCTGGCCAGGGACACATAGTGAGATCCTGTCTAAAAACAAAAAACCACAATGAACAACAACAATACATCCTATAATCCCTGCTCATGTTTCTAAGACCACAGGTCAGAAATTGGAGCTGTTGGCCTTTGAATCTTGTAAGGATATGAAAAACACTCCAAAATTATGATTGATAAACAGCGGAAATGCTCAAATAAATGCAATGTACCTTATTTAACTATTTTCTTTCAATGTTTTAGAATGGACTGTGAAGTATAGTCTTGGATCAACAATGTCATGAACACAAGACAACTAGGAAAAAAAGAAAAGAGCCTTTTAAAAAAATCTTTACCCAGTCTTGAAAATAGGACTTGGAAATTCCTTTGGGTGTTGAAGGAGCGAGAAATAAACAGTATGTGTAGACAAAACACCTTCCTTTATGCCATTATCTTCTGGTTTCACTCTGAATAGATACCTTCATGAAGAGAAAACATGTTTCATAATACTGCATTTAAGACTAAAAGGAAGGCAGAGCCAGTACTTTGAAACAACTGCATTTTTGTTAAACGAAAACATAATGTATTATCTCTTATATTACAGGAGGATGTTTCAACAACAAAAATAATTACAAAATTCTATGTGGCTAGAGGAAACATTTAAGAACTGGCATTCTTTGTCACAAACATACTCATTTATTTATTTCCCATACCAATACCTTCTACTGACAGTGAATTTCACTATATAACTCAAAGGTAGTGTGCATGTGTATCTGTATGTGTGAAACTTCATGTGCACATACATGACTATGTCTAACATAATAGAGAATGTGCTGTGGGATAATGCTCTTATACACTGTAAAGATCTGTCACTCATATTGCTTAAAAAAATCTCTGATTGGCCAGTAGCCAGACAGGAAGTATAGGTAGGGCAACCAGACAAAGAGAATTCTGTGAAGAGGAAAAGCAGAGAGTCAGTCACCAGCCAGATGCAGAGGAAGCAAGATGAGAATGTTTCACTGAGAAAAGGTACCAAGACATATGGCTAAACATCAATAACAATTATTGGTTAAGTTGTAATATGTAGTCAATAATAAGCCTGAGCTAATAAGCCAAAGAGTTTATAATTAATATAAGATTCTGTGTGCTTCTTTGGGACTAAATGGCCGTGGTGCTGAGCAGGACAGAAACTTCCATCTATGAGAATGACACCCTTAGGAAATACCAGTATGTGCAGAATAAAAGCTATCTACTTGGAGGAATTTCTAGATACCTAATGAAATTCCAGAAATTTCAGTGGTTATTAAAGACAAAACTGTCATCCTAAACACAGTCATTCATTTTCATTTTCCTCTGTGTTACTTATCTCCTTTTAGCTCTTGGCATCCATTGATCTTTGCAGATTCCTAGTCTTCTGTAACTCCACTTTATTTTCTAGAAGCAGATTTTCTACATGCCTCGTGTCTATTATTCTTCTGCTATTAGTTTAATAAGCATTCTCCCTCTCTCATGCTCACTACAAAGTGGTTTTCTAACAGCACAAACAAACAAACAAATAAATAAATAATGCGACTTCGTTTGCTGCACACAAGACTTGTACTTAAAAATAAGCTGCAGTTGATTTTTTTATGTTCTTTCCACACAAGGAATTTGCAAATCTATCAGGTCAAAATAACCAGCATAAGCAAAATGCCTGCTACTTATCACCAACCTTATTTTTTAAAAGACATTTGAATAGTCTGAAGCATTGACAATTTGTACATACTTCTTTGATTATAGAGGAGACAGCCTGCCATTATACCAGAAATAGTTGATATTACATCAGTAGGCAGCCTAGAAACATACAACTCCTTCCGCTTTCAGATTCATATTTATTTGGAAAGGGCTAGGCAGTGAGTTCCTGTCAAATCTTTAAGGTTTTATATGCTTACAGCATAGTTTTAATGGGAATATAGATTAAAATCTTAGCACTTATAAGGCTTATTTTTCTCCAGGAAATAATTTCTAATGTGATTTTCATGAATATATACTTGAGTATTATTGGTATCATATATAACTAAATCCTAAAGTTTCATGTATATGAGTTTTAAAAGGAACAACTTCAGTAAAAACATAGGGATTTGGAAACTGGCAAGGAAACGCTCATGTGGGAGAATATTGTGATATTTGATGTGAAGTGATAGGTTGACTTATTGGAGCTGGTGAAATAACTCAGTGGATAAAGGCCCTTCGCCAAGCCTGAAGACATGAGTTGTTTGCCAACTGTGTATCTGACAGATTAGTATTCAAAATCTATAAAGAGCAAAAGAGAGACGGGGGGAGGGAGACAGGGAGAGGAGAGAGACAAAAGGACAAAGCACCTATTTGAAAAAAACAAAACAAAAAACAAACAAACAAATAAACAAAACAGGCTACAGATCTGAACAGAGAGCTCTCAGGAGATGTGGGATTTCCCTCTGTATGGTGTGATTACCATTGATAAATAAAGAAACTGCTTTAGGCCTATAGAAGAGCTATAGGGGAACAGAGCTAGGTGGGGAAAACTAAGCTGAATGTTGGGAGAAAGAAGAAGGAGTTAGGGAGAAGCCATAGAGCCAGTGCCGGAGACAGCTGTGCTGAAACTTTACTGGTAGGCCACGACCTCACGGTGATGTACAGATTAATAGAATGGGTTACATTAAGATGTAAGAGTTAGCCAATAAGAAGCTAGAGCTAATGGACCAAGCAGTGATATAAATAATACAGTTTTTGTGTGATTGTATCGGGACTAAGCGACCGGGAACTAACTAGCGGCCTTACTCAGAAGAAGGATTTGAATAGTCTGAAGCATTGAAAATTTGTACATACTTCTTTGATTATAGAGGAGACAGCCTGCCATTATACCAGAAATAGTTGATATTACATCAGTAGGCAGCCTAGAAACATACAACTCCTTCAGCTTTCAGATTCATATTTATTTGGAAAGGGCTAGGCCCTTTCCAAGATATTTCCAAGATATTTCTCAAAAACTGTTCATTGTTCTTGGCACTGGGGACATAAAATCAAATGAACTTGAATATTTCATCTCACCCCAGTCATAATGACTACGGTAAACAAAACAGCTAACAACAGATGCTGGAGAGGTTCTTGGGAAAAGGCAACCTTCACTCACTCTTGCATAATAATGCAACCTAGCGGGCTTGCTGCGGAGGAACGGCTGTTGGT
Organism: Arvicola amphibius; assembly: GCF_903992535.2. Classification (NCBI taxonomy): domain Eukaryota; kingdom Metazoa; phylum Chordata; class Mammalia; order Rodentia; family Cricetidae; genus Arvicola; species Arvicola amphibius. Next base: position 50,361,200 of record NC_052065.1, read on the forward strand.
GTCTGCCTTTGGCCAGCCAGAAGCTGGGCTCTTTGCTGCTGGTCGCCGAGTGTCTTTTTCAGGAGGAGCCATGGCGCTCAGGGTCACTAGGAGCACGAAACTTAACACGGAAAATAAGGCCAAGGTCAGCATGGCAGGCGCCAAGCGTGTGCCTTTGGCAATTGCTGCAGCCTCCAAGCCCGGGCTGAGACCAAGAACCGCTCTTGGAGATATTGGTAACAAAGTCAGCGAACAGGCACAGGCAAGACTGCCTCTGAAAAAGGAACTAAAAACTTCAGTTACTGGGAAAGTTTCAGCTAAAATCCCACCAAAACTTCTGGAGAAGGTTCCTGTGAGTGAGCCAGAGGTGGAAATTACTGAGCCTGAGCCCGAGCCTGAACCTGTTATGGAAGAAAAACTTTCTCCTGAACCTATTTTGGTTGATAATCCCTCTCCAAGCCCAATGGAAACATCTGGATGTGCCCCTGCAGAAGAATATTTGTGTCAGGCTTTCTCTGATGTAATTCTTGCTGTGAGTGATGTGGATGCAGATGATGGAGCTGACCCAAACCTCTGCAGTGAATATGTGAAAGACATACATGCTTATCTCAGACAACTGGAGGAAGAACAGTCAGTTAAACCAAAATACCTACTGGGCCGTGAAGTCACTGGAAACATGAGAGCCATCCTAATTGACTGGCTGATACAGGTTCAGATGAAATTTAGGCTGCTACAGGAGACCATGTACATGACTGTTTCCATTATTGACCGGTTCATGCAGGATAATTGTGTGCCCAAGAAGATGCTGCAGCTGGTTGGTGTGACTGCTATGTTTATTGCAAGTAAATATGAAGAAATGTACCCTCCAGAAATAGGTGACTTTGCTTTTGTGACTAACAATACTTATACCAAGCACCAAATCAGACAGATGGAAATGAAGATTCTGAGAGTTCTAAACTTCAGTTTGGGTCGCCCTCTGCCTCTGCACTTCCTCCGTAGAGCATCTAAAATTGGAGAGGTTGATGTTGAACAGCATACTTTGGCCAAATACCTCATGGAGCTCACGATGCTGGACTACGACATGGTGCACTTCCCTCCTTCTCAAATTGCAGCTGGAGCTTTTTGCTTAGCACTGAAAATCCTTGACAACGGTGAATGGACCCCGACTCTGCAGCACTACCTGTCCTACACGGAAGAATCCCTTTTGCCTGTTATGCAGCACCTGGCTAAGAATATAGTCACAGTGAACCGCGGCCTTACAAAGCACATGACTGTCAAGAATAAGTATGCAACCTCCAAGCATGCTAAGATCAGCACTCTGGCGCAGCTGAATTGTACACTGGTTCAAAATTTGGCCAAGGCTGTGGCAAAGGCATAACTCAAGTAGACCACCACTACATCTGCACATGTGATTGGCACCATGTGCCGCCTGTACATAGTATACATTGCTTGTTCTTCAATAAAGGTCCTTTTACTTTCATAGATCACCTCATTTGAATGGTTTGCTTCTAACTCTAGGATAACAAAACTTGTCTGAAACATTTAGGAATTTTTTTTTCATTTTTTTGTATCTTTTTTTCTGTTTTTCATTTAGGAATATTTTTAAAAACTGGTTTTACTTTAACAGGAGATCCAAGTAATGTATATAATTGTAGCCTATGTTTATATACCTTTTATGTGTCCTGATGGTGTCATCTTGCAAAGTCCTCTGCCTAGCTCTGCTTTCAACTGTGTATCTACCTGCTTGTCCTTCGTTCCGTTTTCTTCAGGTGGTTGCTGCCCTTCACCACTATCTCATAGCTAAAACCCAGGTTTTTGTGTGTGTAATTATTTATTTGTTCTTGATTGACTTGGAAAATAGGATGTTTAAAACTAAAGGTATCTTTTAAAAGAACTTGCCCCTCAGTCTCAATGCCCTGTATAAATGTAATCATGCATATGTTGTCGAGATATTTTTAATATGGGTTCATTTTTTTCCCAATAATATGCCATTCACTGCCTATATTGCATTCATAGTGTGCATTTCATACTGTATGTAATATATTCAGTCGTCCCTTCAAAGACATTCGGACTGCATTCTCTCTTTGCCTGTGTTATACACAGTGCTGCTAAGATGCTGTTCTGTGCCTTGCTTCACCTTATACGTAGCAGCTCTCCTAGGGGAGTATGCTTCAAATTCTGACACAGCTGGATGAGACCAAGGTGCCACTTCCTCTGTCTTTCTTCTGTCTTGTGACTCTGGCAAAAATCCTGTCTCATTTGCTGTTTTAATTTATACATCCAGTAATAAAGTTGAATAAAATTTTATTAATGGAAAGCAAAAAAAAAAAAAAATAATGCAACCTAGCACAACCATTATGGAAATCAATGTGGAGAATCCTCCAAAAGTTAAAAATAAATGTACCAAATGCCCCAGCTATATCACACCTTGCCATATACCCAAAAGACTTGACCTCCAAATTCGTAGATACTTGATCAGCCACATTCATTACCAGTCTGTTCACAATACTTAGGAAATGAAAACAACCTCAATGTTCATCGACTTACTACTGGATAATAAAAAATAAGGTACATATAGCTGTAAAAAATGAAATCATAAAATTTTCAGATAGAGGAATAGAACTAGAAAAAATTATATTGCTTGAAAAAACAGACACAGCAAGACCAACATCATCACAATGTTCCCTCTAATCTGTTGTTTCTGATTCCAAAATGTTCAGATGTGAGTATACAACATGGAATAAATGCAGAAACCAGGAAAGTATAAAGCGAACTATGGAGGAAATTACTAGAGAAGAGAATAGCAAGATATAAGTGATTTGAAGGGGTAAATGAGTAAAAAGAGGGTTCTTTAAATCAGGAGGGGGTAAGAAGGTCAATACAGAAGAAGAGGGAGAAGGGAGTGAAAATAACACTAAAGATACCTTGTAAAGCCAATGAGGACACTAAGAGAGACTTACATAGATCTAATCTACATGGAAAGTAGAAAAGGACAAGATATCCTGAGTAAATTGGGAGCATGGGGACCTTGGGGGAGGGCTGAAGGGGGAGGGGAGAAGCAGGGAGGGGAGCAGAGAAAAGTGCAGAGCTCAATAAAAATCAATAAAAAAGATATCTTGTAAAGCCAAAAAGAATCATATTATTTATTTGAATTTACTTGAAGGCTCCCTTCAAGATCCATAGACTAAGAAAACCCCCAATATCAGGCATGAGAAACTCAGTTTTCAGTTGTTGGTCAAGGAGTCCAAGACACATAACCTATCCCTATTGCCCTTGGCTGCCTCCCAAAGGATGACAGTAAGCCCCTATTGCTGAGGACACCACACACTTCAAACACAAGACCCAGAGGCTCTGAGAAGGACCTGATATGAAATCCTCCTCGCTGAGGACTAACTTTCATAACACCAGATGAACCTATGCAAGGTTCCAAAGAAAGGATGCAACCAATAGGACTACCCAGCTCTAGTGCCTATGAACTACCATGATATGGCAAGATCTCCATAAAATATGCCTAAACAATGGCATTCGTATATTGCCGGCAACCAAAAGCACACTATTTGGACTTAAGACCCACTCAGCAAGAGGGAAATCATGCCTGCTATTGGAAGGATGTTGGCCAACTAGTCATAGCTAGTGAGGTCATAAATCTAAGAGGAAAAGCTTTTACTGACACTTTTCTAAACAAATGTATCTTAACTACTGTATTCTAAATATTTATCCTCATACCCACCTGTAAATGTAGCTCCCATCCCTGAGCAAAAAAAAAGCTTATCTTTGCAGCAGAAAGAGGAAAACTACACGTGGTCAAAACGCAGAGAATGAGTGACCATGCAATGTCCAACTGCAATTGGTACATCTACAACAGAACTCCTCCTCAGGGAACACTGGGGAAGAGGGAGAAAGAAAGATTGTAAAAGTCAGAGAACTGGAAAATCTGTTGGAAGTAGATTATGGCAGTGAAGCTCCACCGTGAAGGCTTAACAATATGGCTGTCTAAACAAGACCTCAACAACAACAGCATCAACAAACATGCTACCATGAAAGGGGGAATTCTCACAGGGCCTCATCTCTAGACAAAGGACTTCAAGAAACTTAGGAACGCTGAGAATGGGAACAAATTTCTCCAGGGATGATAGATACCCCCTAATTAGTTACTCAATATATTTAGGTGTGTGTGTGGGGTGTGTGTGTGTGTGTGTGTGTGTGTGTGTGTGTAATAACAGTTAAAGAAAAAGAGACCATAATTTCAAGAGTGGGCAAGTAAAGTACATGGGAGCAGTTGGAGGGAGGAAGGGGAAGGAAAAATGATGTAATTATATTTTAATAAATAAGTATTTTTTTTCCTTTTTTTCTTTTTTTTGGTTTTTCGAGACAGGGCTTCTCTGCAGCTTTTTTAGAGCCTGTCCTGGAACTAGCTCTTGTAGACCAGGCTGGCCTCGAACTCACAGAGATCCGCCTGCCTCTGCCTCCCGAGTGCTGGGATTAAAGGCATGCACCACCACCGCCCGGCATAAATAAGTATCTTTAAAGGACATAAAAGAAATTGGCAAAGAAATACTCAGAATGAAAAACAGTGTGGCCTTTGAAGCAATGAGCTGATTAATTGAAGGCAGTGTAATGACTCAATGGGTAAAGGCACTTGCCGCCAAGCCTGAAGGCTTGAATTTAATTCCTGGAACTCACGTGGTTTAAGGAGAGAACTGACTTTCAGAAGTCCTCCCTGATCTCCACATGCACCCTATGGAGTCCATGTATATATATATATATATATATATATATATATATATATATATATATATATATATATATATATAATCATATAATGTGCATAAACAATAAATAAGTAAAATGAAGCGTTTTATTACATGTTTAGATTGACTGATTGCCTCCACTGTTCACCCTAGCCTGTATCCAGAGGGGCTGGCATGTTCCTCCAATAGAAACTGACTGTGTTGTTTCGCATACTATGCCTTGCTTGGACAAATGAAGCATTAGCAAGCAAAGACTTACGATGTGCTCCCATAGGGCACTTCCTTTTGTACTTTTCATATCCATTTGAGAAGGAAGCACCTTCCACAAGTGGCTGCTGATCTCCCTGTCTTGATCCCCGTAATGGCTAATCTTGGCTGCTAACTTGACTACATCTGGAATCAACTGAAACCCAAGGGTCTGGGCATACCTGTGAGGGATTTTTTGTTTGAAGCATTTGAGACTGGAAAATTCATCCTTAATCTGGGCCATAACTTGGAGGCAGTCCACATAAAAGGACATGGGGAAAAAAAGAAGCTTTTACTTTTCTTCTGCTTGCCCTCACTCTGACTGATGACTTCATGTCTTCTGCTGCTGAGGCATTCCTTCACTGGCATTAGAACCTACTTCTTTGGTTTTCTAACATGGACTGAAGACCAGCAGAGACATCCAGCCTTACAGACTGAACAACTCCCTGACTCTTGGTCTTTACTTTGAGAGATAGCCATTGCTGTGAGTAGCCTGACTCTAAACAACTCCCCTTTTAATATATACCCATTCTATCAGTTCTGTGACTTCAGAGAACCCTGACTAATGCAGTCCCAGCAGGAACATATATAGACCAGCCCTTCTCCCAGTTTCCTGCATGGAGCCAGATTCAGTGACACAGTGTGAAGTGGAGCTATCTAACTATGCCCAGGCTAGATCAGACACCTTCAGCAATGCCAAAGGATTCTGTCACTGAGTGCTGTTACATAAGAATGACTAAGTTTATATACTTGGAGACAGGCTATCATTTGAATAAGTTAAAAGTAAAACAAGAATGCAGATATTCAGTTCTTAAAAATTAAATTTAAAAAAAGTGTAGCTGTTTCAAATAAAACATGCTTGGCCAGCTTTGAATGCAAACCAGAAGAGGTGAACAGTGGCCCCGACACAATGCTAGTTCCCAACTGCCAGCTTGCCCTGCTCCCATCACTTACATAAGAAAAGTTCATCGCATAGAGATGTCTCTCAGTCTTCACCGTGATGACAGCCAGGCTAGTTTAGATGCCTGTAAGGGATGGAGTACCACTCCTAGAATTCTCAAGGCTACAACGCTTTCAGAAATGTTTATTTACGTGCTTATCCCTTGCTCTCAACTAGCTGAAACAGAACACCTTAAAGCTTCAACCACAAACGAAACCGAGCCCTTACCAGCACCTTCTAGATCAATCTTTTTGGGAAAGGATTATTCTCCTTTCTCTGTAAGAAGTATCTCAACTGACATACCAAAGTGAGAGAGAGGTTACCCAAATGGAAAGACATCACTGCCTCTGCTCACACAGAGCCCCTTGCCATAATGAGAACGTTTCCCTTCTCTCCAGGAAATAACTATACACATGAAGGGGTATCAGGAGAGGCATAAAACTATGTATCAGCTCATAATGAGTGTGGTGTCCCTTTCTTTACCTTATATTTCTGCAATGAAAATGCTATATAGAGGTCCAAGAAAGATTCACTTAACTTCCCCCCCCCAAGGGTATGTACTCCTGTATCCTAGAGAAGCAATTTGAAATTTCTTTTGCTAAAACTATTTTTAGATTCTATCTTACTAAGTATGTTACCAAGAACACAAAGTTCCCAAGATAGGAATGAACATACTTATTGACTCATAAATGGATACTGACAAACTGCTGGATGCTAGAAAACCTCAAATAAACAAGATATTCTTCTGGACATAGGCACTGTCTATAAGAGAAGTGTCAAACACAGTTCCCAAAAACAGCATGATTTAACTGACTATTTTCTGTCCTTGAAAATGGTATAACATAATATGTACCAACATGAAATTATGTTTCTGGCATAGTTTTCAGAAAGGGAGATCTGTGGTGATGGCTCAGCAATCAGTAGTACACTCTGCTCTTGCAGGTGGTCCCAAGATAGGTTCTCAGCACCAACACTGGATGGCTGACAACTGCCTGTAACTCCATCTCCAGGGGATCTGACATTCTTGTCTCTGTTGCAAGTACAATCACATGCACAAACTGACACAGATACGCACATGATTAAAAACAAAATATCCTCCGTAAAAGGTAGGTAAATACAATACTGTAGCAGCAGTGTATACTTGTATGAAATAATATAAACACCTATAAATACATATTATTGCCTAAAGTATCGTTTACAGTCACCTTTATTTTATGTATGTATATGTTCCTCTATGATGTGTGTGGTGTGTGTGTGGTGTGTGTGTGTGTGGTGTGTGTGGTGTGTGTGTGTGTGTGGTGTGTGTGGTGTGTGGTGTGTGTGTGTGTGTGTGTGTGCACGTGTGCACGTGCACGCATGTGTGTACATTCATATAAAGGTTGGCATCAAGTGTCTCTCTCAATCACTCTATATCTTAAGTTTTTGAGGCAAAGTCTCTCAGTAAATCAGGGCTCAGTGATTCAGATAAACTGACTTGGCCAGGGAACACTAAGGATCTTTTTCTGCCATAGTAGCTCTAGTATTATAGGCACCCCACCACACCTAGATTTTTACTTGGGTGCTTGGGATCTGAATTCAAGTAACCATGTTTGCATGACAAGCACTTGACTCCTGAACCAACTCCTCACTGGCTGAAGTTGCCCTCACTGCTGAAGTGATAACAACTTTTTTCCCCTTTTGATTATTCACATGTCCTAATTTACCCACAAATAGCATGCATTGTTTGTTTTAGAAAGAACAGCCTTAGTAATTATTAGAAAACAATAAAACATGTGAAGACCAACCATTCAAACAAATGATAAGAACTTAGAAATGGCGAAGCAATGCAATCTCTTCACCATAACATTCTGGGATTAAATTTCTGTATTGCTTGGATCTAGATGTAGATCTAAATGGCACCAATCTTGTTACATATGATACTTTTTTTCTTAAGGAATTTTTTTTTGCAAATAATTTTAAGTAAAATGCTTTAGGATTGAACATTTTATGTAAAATCCCTTCCCAAATCATCAAAACTAAGAACTCATTTCCTTGAGAGTATGACTTATTTTTAATGTTATTTGCATAAGAACTTGAGAACAAGATTGGGAACTGTTCATGCTAAAATAATACACGTGATAGCAAATGTGTTTTTCTCTGTGCAGTGAGAAGAAATGCACATAAATCTAGACCTATTGTGAAAAATCTATAGGTTCATATAATTTATCTAATTTTTATTATAAGATATCCAGATATTTATACTCCCTTAACAGTCATTAGAAAAAAATCAATGTATTCAGCATATTCTGTTACAAGTACCATGCAAAGCCTTTTATATAATTTTTTTCATTTGATCTTCAGACAATTTGGATAACGTTATTATCTGACACTATTGTTTAAGTTGTATTTATTTTTATTTATGTGTATAAATGCCTTGCCTGCATGTATTTATGTGTACCACATATGTGTCTGTTGCCCACAGATGGCCAAAAGGGTGTCAAATACCCTGTAAGTGGAATTACAGACTGTGGTAAGCCATCTTTTCTGTACTGGGATGTTGTAGGAGGCTGCTTGTTTGTTTCCCAGCCGCCCAGACTCCCAAAATAACCACACACAAACTGTATTAATTAAATCACTATTTGGCCTATTAGCTCTAACTTTTTATTGGCTAGCTTTTACAAACTAATTTAACCCATTTCCATTAATCTGTGTATCACCACGTGGTTGTGGTTTACCGGCAAGGTTTGGTGTCTGTCTCTGTTGGTGGCCCTATGGCTTCTCCATGACTCAGCCTCCTTTCTTCCAGTATTCAGTTTAGTATTCCCCACCTAGCTCTACTCTACCCTATCAAAGGCCTAAGACAGTTTCTTTATTAACCAATGATATTCACAGCATACAGAGGGGAATCCCACATCACTGGGAATTGAAACATGGTCCTCTGCAAAAGCAGACGGTGATCTCAACCATGGAGTCATTTTTCCAGCCACCTGCCTCTCAATTTTATAAATTCAAAAAATGATACTTATATAAGTTCTCAGAGAAAACAATAAAGCCCGTGGGAGTAGTAGCTGATACAATATTGAAGAAGGTCACACATATGCACACGCATGCATATGCACACGCATGCATATGCGCGCACACACACACACACACACACACACACACGCCTGGGCAACATTGAAAAGCAAGCAAGAAAGGAAGTACTCAGAAACTCAAAGGAACATAGAAATCAGATTAAATGGGTTGTCCCTGGAAGACAATTTGGCCACCAGAATAACAATAGCAATGGTTTATAACACAATCAAATTAAAAAATAACCTCTACATAACAACCCCAAGGGTTCCATTGTGGCATGCATACATTGGCTATAACTATGACCTTCCTAATTGGGCTTAAGTCCTGCTCAGCAAGAGGAAAATCAGACTTTATTGTGAAAACTTTGCCAGTTGCCTAGGGCTTGTGAATTCATGAATCTTGGAGAATTTACAGCAGCCACATTAATCAAACAACATAGCCATCCCTATGCACATTTAAAATATTTGTCTTTATACCTACAGATAAATGTAGTCCTTACTCCACATCAAAGAAACTTCTCTTTGCAACAGAGGGAGATGATTACAGAAAACCACAACCAATCAAAAGGTCAAGGTGTAGAGGTCAGTCCCAATGCACACAAAGACAACTCCTACACCTAAGGCTAAGGGAACATTACAGAAAAGGGGGTGAAAGATTTTAAGAGCCAGAAGAGCAGGGAGTTTGCTGTAAGATTGTGTCTCTTAGGAAAGTCAGAAGCTACACCCATAAAGCCTCACCAACATGACTACCTAAACATTAATTGAAAAACAACAGTACGCATGCTCAAGTGGACATGGGAAAGCCCTTGAGGCCTTACTCCTGTACAAAGAATCACTGGTAATTAAGGAACATTGACAGTGGGAGAAATAGTCTTTCCCAAGGAAGAGCACAGTGATTGGCTATCAAATACCAAATGGTCATCCCTGAAAACACATATACAAGTAACAATATAAAGACTGAGAAGGAATATATATATATATATATATATATATATATATATGCATGAAATAACACTTAATAAAAAATAAGGCCATACATTTGAAAGAGAGTAAGGTATATTATATGACATTTTGGAGGGAGGGACAAAAAGGGGGCAATGATGGAATTATATTATGATTTTAAGAAATAAAAGGAATGACTTTTTAAAACTACATTTTAAAGAATTGCCCACAGATGTGCCTACAAGCCAATCTGATCGAGACATTTTCTCAGATGACTCCAGCTAGTGTCAAGCTGACAAAAAAACCTAATAATCACAGTAATAAAATATTAATAATTGGTTAATGTAGAACGGGTCATAAAATGCATGTTATGCTTTCCTTTCCTCCTTGATCTACATTTAACGGTTTTTTAAAATTTTGGGAGAAATAGAGGTTTAAGCAACTTGCAAAAAGCATGCATGCATGGAGATACTTGGACTGAAACTCAGACACACTTTGTCTGCAAAGCCAGACAGGGCTCTTGAACACATCTCACTATTATAGCCGTCATAGCAATCACATCAAAGGCCATTCTGCTCAAAGCTCTCCTATGGTTTTCCTTTTCAGAACTAAAACTAGTATCTGTATAAACACTTATTACACTATCCTGCACCAGTGCTGCCTAGAGGATGTGGTCTGTGGATCTGGGGTCAATGAGAAATACAAAAGCCCAGACCTATTGAGTCCTAATTTGCACATCAATATGATCCCTAGATTATTCACACACACACACACACACACACACACACACACACACACACACACCACACCACAGGGGGGAGGAATAGCTTGAGCAGGACTGGCTCCATCTATATACTTGGCTTCCTGTTGAATTTTTTACTTGTCACTTACTAGTCTCACTAGTTGTCACTATAGCACGGCTATAACGGACTCCTAACTTTTGTAAATTATTCCAGAACAATGCTCATTTTAAGACATTTTCTGGTTATTGTATTTTCCCTACATATTCTTCATGATTTTTATAATTTTTATTAATTGATTTGTGTATTTATTTATTTGTGGTGCTGCAGCAATGCATATATCAGAGAACAACTTGAGAGAGTACTTCTCTTTTAAAAAATGTTTTTTTTAAAAAAAAAATGTTTTTATTGAGCTATATCTTTTTCTCCACTCCTCTCACTTCTTCCCCACTTCCCTTCTACCCTCTCCCGTGATCCCCATGCTCCCAATTTACTCAGGCGAGCTTGTCTTTTACTATTTCCCATGTAAATTAAATCAATGTATATCTCTCTTAGGGTCCTCATTGTTGTCTAGGTTCTCTGGGATTGTGAATTGTAGGCTTGTTTTCTTTGCTTTATGTCTAAAAGCCACTTATGAGTAAGTACGTATGATATTTGTCTTTCTGGGTCTGGGTTACCTCACTCAATATGATGTTTTCTAGATCCATCCATTTGTCTGCAAATTTGAAGATATCTTTTTTTCTGCTATGTAGTACTCCATTGTGTAAATGGACCACATCTTCTTCTGTTTTTCCACCATGTACGTCCTGGGGTTCAAAGTCATATCTTAAGGATTTTGCACTTTTTGTCTTGTCCCTGAAGTAAGTATACCACATTTGTCCACTTGGCTCCACTCCATCAAGACATCAAGAATTTTTACAAATATTTAAATCAGTGAGGTTTTCCCAATATGGGATCTCAAAACCTCCATATTCCCACCCCCACAAGATTTCATCTTCTACTTTCCATGATTTCCATTTCTGCAAAGTCTGCAATAGCCACTTGGAATATTATGTCTCTCTTTTAAAATGTATTTCTTATTTTGATTCATCCAGGTTCTGTGTGTTATGTGAGAAGCAGAATCAGGTCAATTTTGCTCTTTCTTGTAGTCCTACTTAGCCAGTAGTTGGTCCATGGTAGCTAATAAATACTAGGTTAATAAATACTAGGTTTCTGTAATTCTCATACATCAAAACTATACATATTTTAGAGAAACAGCCTCCAACAAGACAAGGAACCTCTTCAAAGTTACTAATACTATATATAGATTCAGTTAAAATTGAATTGGAGTCTAAATTCTAAATGCTTTATGATCGATTTCCTGCTTATAGGTCAGCATTCCATTATAACAAATGTGTGTGATAAACCAACTAAAAACAAAAAAATTAATCTTATCCATGGTTTCACAGATTTCAGATTATGGTTGGTGATCTGCATCACTTTTGAGCTTGTAAAAAAGATGTACATCATATGGGTGCATATTATAGAGGAAACCTATTCATGCCACTGAGCCTAGCAAGGAGAAAGATGAAAGGAAGATATAGCACGTAGAGAGCCCAAGAGACAGGAGCAGTGGAGACATACTTACAGTGACCTAACGTCCTTTCACTAGGCCCTTAAAGGTACTATTACCTCCCAACAGAGGCATGTGCTGGAAATCAAGCCTTTAAAACTGGGCTTTAGGGAGACTCAAACTCTAAACCTATGAAAAGCAATCCAAGAAGGAGGTCATATATAGTCACTCTGCTTCACTGAGGTGGGAGGACAATGATTCCTGGCTATTACACAGTATCTTATGCATAGAAAAGATTTTTGTGTATGGGAACTTTTTAGTTTCTTCATTCTGTCTCCTCCTGCTCTTCCTTTGTCCTTCCAAGGAATCAGAGGTAGTTTCTCTCATTGGGTCCTCACTTCTCACTCCCCATATGTGATAGGTTGTTATGGCTTAATTAGCTTTGTTTTCCCAATGCGTATCCAGATGACAGCATCCACTCAATCACCAGCAGGAATTAGAATGGTGATACATACTTACCCCTGGCATAAAGGCACTGTATAGTCACTAAGTCTTCTTATATTTTGGGGTGGGAGCCTAGCCTTTAACAACTGAGCCCTCTCTCCAGTCCATAGCTGTTCCTTCTTAAAGACACTGCTGCAATGGTGACCTTGGTGCTCAATTTCTTTGGGTCAGCATCTGCTGCATCATGTCCTTACTGTTCGATCATGCATTTCATTTTATTTAAAACTCAATGATCCACGGTCTGAAAATGCATTTTGGTTAATGCCTTCATTTAAAGCACATGACAGAGAAGAACATATACAAATGAATGCATTAATCCTCTCAGTGCTGCTCAAGGGCTGTCAGAAGCTCTCGATTCGCATGGAACTTCAGCAGTACTGGCAGCTTTGAGGACATGTATCAGTGTGCCAGCTCAGCATGGAGATCTTTATCTAAATGATACAGACAAAATTTCAGGCAACTATATTTTATAAAAACACACCGAGTAATTGCAGTGATTATCCAAATTTGAAAAGCACTTTTAGATCTCAAGAAAGTGTGTGTGTGTGTGTGTGTGTGTGTGTGTGTGTGTGTGCGCGCGCAGCTGTAGCCCCGAAAAGGAACCATACTAAGCAGATGATAAATAAGAGGAAAAAAATTACTTTACTGATCCTCAACAAACAGCATGGACAGTCAATGACCAATAAAAGTCAATGAGGTGCTAACAGTCCATTTACACTACTGATTTAACTGCTCACTGAGCTGTATTTCTTTATTTGCCTGCTGTCCTTTTTAGTACTAGTCAGGTCTCATTGAGAGACATCTAGCAACTTTAGATACTTGAACAACCTTGATCACCTTCAAGGACCAATACATAGAAGATACTATAAAATGAATCTGTGTTACATACAAGTAACATTATTCAGACTGACTAGGTTGCATTTATGCATTCAGGATAATATATAGGATATAATTTAGGATAATAATTTAGGATAGTAATTTAGGATATATATCTATTAACAAACAGTGAAAAAAGAGATCACAAATTGGAAAAAGCAAGAAGGAATATATGGGAGGGTTTGAAGGGAAGAAGGTTAGGGGGAAATGATGTAACTATATTATAATCTCAAAAAATAAAAATGAAATAAAAACATGGTTATGATACATAAAGCACAGTAGCATCAAGTCAACTATCTCATCATAGAAGACATTGAATAAATATTTTTAAATTGTCATATATTAATAACTACATCATGCCTCTTATTTGTGTATACTGAATAAAGTTATATTTGTTTCACTTAATTCTAATAGTGAAGTATTAACAAAAAAAATTACAAATGTACTGTTTTTCTTTTCTTTGTTGGGTGGGTAGGAAGATGAAGAAGATCTGAGAAAAATTGGGAGAAAGGAAAGAACATGATCAAAACATATTGTATGAAACATGTTTTAAATAAAAATTAATTAACAAGAGTAAGCTTTCTTCACATGGTTGACTGCTATAATAGAATAGAAAAATATTTATTTATAATAGAAAGTGATCCAGCCTTCCTATAAGGAAAAGACCTGACAGTATTTCCTAATTCCTTCTATATAAACATTGACCAATCAAAACAATAAATCATTTTCAAAATTGTCTTCATTTTAAGGATATGAAGAAGAAAGACACTAGGAAACCACTGATATGATACTGTTCCCTGTCATGTTTGCTCATCACCACAAACCCTACTAGCCACTTAGATCTTACTTCCTCCCAGTTCAAAATGAATATCCTTCAAGAAATCAACCTGATCATTCTGATTCATCACTTTCTGATTCATTTGGACAAGGCATAATATTGGATCATTATTTATATTCTCACGAAGTTATAACTTTTCCCAGAAATTAGATCTGTTAATTTGTATTTTGTGTTACTGTGTATATGTTCTACCAATATACATAACAAGTAGTAAGTGCTCAAAAAATACGGGAATTGATTTGTTACTAAGAAAAATTACCTAATTTGTGAAAATTGAATTTTATTCATAATGATTTGAAATATAGTTGAGTAACATCCCATTCTGAAAATCCTAGTCAAATTAGACTTTTAAAAATATATTTTTACCAGTTCTCACAGAATTTCGTGTATTGGATCTTGATCATATTCACCTCCCATTCCTCCCTCAACTCTTTCCAGATCACGTTCCCTGCCTTGCAGTAGCTTAACATTTCCAAAATCATCGGAATATTTAAAAATATATTCCGTTTCTATTTTTCTGGAAGTGTTCATACATCTGTATAATAAACCTCAGCCTTTTTATTGATTCTTTGTGGAGTTTACATCATTCATTCTGAATCCACTTATTTCCCTGTCCCCTCGAATCTATCTCCTGCTCTGGCAATCTTCCTCCAAAAACTAAACTAAATTTAAAGAAAATTCAAAGCAAAACAAAGAAACAAAGAAAAGAATCTTGTGGATGCTGTAGTGTGGCCCATTGGGTCACACAGTTTACTCTTTAGTCCATTAATTCTTACTTGCAGGTGTTCATTGCCAGAAGTCATTGGTCTGGTTCAAGACCTCTGGCTTCTGCTAAAATACAGCTAACGAGCTCTCTCACTGGGGCTCCTCTTAGATATCCTGCTGTTGTCCTGTGTCATGGAGATCCTGCTGTTTTGGATGTATAGGTTCATCCCCTTAACATGCTCCAACAGTTCATAGATTCGATGGATGTTGGGATTGGCCAATTCATATCCTTGATTCTGGGCCTGGGTGGTAGCTGAGTTGTTCAGCTTGCCATCTTTCCCTCATCATCACTACCCAGATGAGCTCTCCAGCACTGCCTCATCTAGCTCGCCCAATGCAGCCTGCAGCAAGCTCCCCTCAGTTCCTCAGATCTAGGTCCCCCTCACTCATATCACCAGGGTCAGCTCTAACGTTTTTTGCCCAGTCAAGGTACAGAGCCTATTCTCCAGATTGAGTTTAAGTCATTTTCACTCCCCATTCTCCCCACTTATTCTTCTCTGTTTTATTAGCACTATTCTCAACAAGTCACCTTCCTACTTTTCTAAAATCAATTTAAAATTTTAACTCCAAATAAAATACCATTTTAGGCATCCCTCTAAATGCATGTAATCAATAGTATGCATTATATGATGGTAATTCAGTTTTTTTGTGTTTTGAAACAGATTCTTGCTGTATACTCTAAGATGGTCTGGAATTTGTTATGTAGCCCAGGCTGGTATCAAGTTCATGATTCTCCTGCCTTAGCCAGCCAAGTTCTGGCATTAGAGTCATGGTATTGCCATCACAGGTTGCCCAATTTTTTCCCCTTTTTTGAGGAGCCTTAATATTATTTCCATGATAACTTTACTAATTTACTATTCTCACAGTGTGTAAGAAGCATATATTTGGGAGAAGGAGAACGGGCCAGGCAGTTTCTGTATTAACCAATGAAATCAACTCAAACAGAAGAACCTCCCACATCACATAAGAGAATGGGATGCTCAAGAAGAGGGAAGGACAGTGAGGGAGAGAAAGGAAAGAGATACCTGGATTGAGAGAATGATTACAGGGCTAGTGAGAAACATGGTACTAGGGAAAGTCCCAGGAATCCACAAGGATGATTCTTGGATTCTTAGAATCCAGCTAAGATTCTAAGCAATACTAGAAAGGAGGACTAAACTGCCCTTCCCTGTCATCAGATTGATGACTACCTTAATTGTCATCATAGAGCCTTCAACCAGCAACTGATGGAAGCAGACACAGAAATGTACAGCAAAGCACTGGGCCGAGCTACCTGAGACCAGCCCAAGAGGGGGAGGAGCAACATTATGAGCAAAGGGGTCAAGACCATGATGGCAATACCCACAGAAACAGCTGACCTGAGCTAGTGAGAGTTCACTGACTCTGTCTGGACTGATAGCTGGAAAACCTGCATAGGACCAAACTAGGCCCTCTGAATGTGGGGGACAGTTGTGAGGCTTGGGCCATCTGTGGGGCCACTGGCAGTGGGACCAGGATCCCTAGTGCTCGACCTGGCAACTAGGAGCACATTCTCTTTGGTTGGGTACCTTGCTCAGTCTAAATATAGTGGGGTAGGTTCTTGGTCTTGCCTCAAAGTGAAGTGTCAGATTTTGTTGACTCCCCATGGAAAGTCTTACCCTTTCTGAGGAGTGGATGGGGGTTAGGGTAGGGGGAAGGGTGGGACTGGAGGAGGGGAGGATGTGGGAAGAGGGATAGCTATGTAAAATGAGAAAATATTTTATTAAAAATTCTTAATAAAATAGGAAAAAAGAAAACAAAAAACACATGGTAAAATGCAAAAATAGACAAAATATAATTATATTAAACTAAAATATCTGCATGGCAAAGAAACAATCAATATAGCAAGCTGCAACATACATACATAATGGAAGAAAACACTGGAAAGCTGTACATTTATTTTACAATGAGTTATCCAGAATATGTAAAGAACTCACTGAATAGCAAAACACCAACACAATCCAATTTAAATGTGGGCAATGGACTTACTAGGTACTTCTCAAAAAGGGATACACAAGTGTAATTGATTGTTTTACTTTTTACTCCTTGTTATAAATACAAGGAGACTTATTCTTGTTTATGGATGCCTGACTTTAGTTTGGCTTATTTCTAGCCAGCTTTTCTTAACTAATTATCTGGTCTGTCTTTTGTCTCTGTGCTTTTACCTTTCTATATATGTTTATTTTCTTCTTACTTCATGGCTTGCTGTGTATCTAGGTGGCAGGCCCCTGACATCCTTCTTTCTTTCTCCTTGATCTTCTCTTCCTAGGTTTCTCCTATTTGTTCTCTCTACCTGCCAGTTCTACTGGTCCCTTCTCCTGCCTAGCTATAGACCACTCAGCTCTTTATTAGACCAGTCAGGTGTTTTAGACAGGCAAGGTAACAGAGCTTCACAGAGTTAAACAAATACACGACAAAAGAATGCAATACATCTTTGCATCATTAAACAAAGGTTCCACAACATAAACAAATGTAATACATCTTCAACTAATATTCCACAATATATAAGTGACTAAAAAGTACATTTAAAAAGTTTAATATCACTAATCATCATGGACATTCAAGTAAAAACTGCAATGAAATATCACCATATCCTAGTTATAATGGTTCTCATAAAAAAGAAATTTATTCTGGATTGTCTAAAAGTTGAAAAGTGAGTGGTGTCACTTTTGTGCATATATCCAAAGGATGCTCAATCGTGCCACAAGGACATGTGCTCAACTATGTTCATAGCAGCATTGTTTGTCTTAGCCAGAACATGAAAACAACCTAAATGCCCCTCGACTGAAGACTGGATAAGGAAAATATGGTACATTTACACAATAGAGTACTACATAGCAGAAAAAATAATGACATCTTGAAATTTGCAGGCAAATGGATGGAGCTAGAAAACATCATATTGAGTGAGGAAACCCAGAGCCAGAAAGACAATTATCATATGTACTCACTCATAAGTAGTTTTTAGACATAAAGGAAAGAAAATCAGCCCACAAATCACAATCCCAGAGAACCTAGACAACACATGGATCTAATCTACATGGAAGTAGAAAAAGACAAGATCGCCTGAGTAAATTGGGGGCATGGGGACCATGTGAGAGGGTTGAAGGGGAGGGGAGAAGAAGGGAGGAGAGCAGAGAAAAATGTAGAACTCAATAAAATAAATAAAAATAAAGAAGTAAAAAGGGTGAAAAAAAAAGAAAAGTGAGTGGTGTCTTACACAGAGATAAAATAGACATTTGGAACTCAAAAGTAAATCTTATTTACAAGTCTTCTTAAAACTGACTCCCCAAATTCTTAGAAGAGACAAGATCAAGATACATGACAAGGAGTTGATGGAAAACAAAATGTGAAGAGTAAAGGACAAATCCTTTATCAGTCATGAGAAAATAAAGCAAAGTGTTAGCAAAAATCTGTCCACGTTCTTCCATACATTTGCCCAATAAGTGGAAGTACAAAGAAAATAACTACCATTTATTGAAGTGAAATTAATAAATATTAAAGTCTGAGTACTTCATCAATTAAATCCATCAATTCTCCTTCTGCCATCTTGGTATAATTTCCTCACACTTTACAACCTCCTTCCTAGAAATATAAAATAATTTCAAATGAAGACTCAAAAAATACTATTTATTTGTTTACAAATAAGTAAATAAAACTGATAATGCATTACTCTACCTTCAATATAATATTTTTATCTTCAGCAGCTTGGAGACTTTTTAAAGTTTTTAATTAAAAATAATAGTTTTATATATTTATTGTATTTTGGGAGTTTTCAATATGCTTTAGCACCCTGGGGTCAAAATATATGTTTTTGCAAAGGAATAATTGAAGTATATGACTTCGTAATAATTAAAGTGTATGAAGTAAAATGCATCATTATAATATATTTTGATCCTAAAATTCAATAAACTGAAAATTGCTTTCTCTACCATATTTCAATAGACCTAAATTGAAATCAATTCCATGTAATCCTCAACTTAGCTTACTGAATTTGCTACTTTGGATGCCAGAGATTTTCCCTGATAGCTTTTGTTTCAAGAAGACAAAAAGTCAGAATGGTGGAAAGAATTTTTTTCTACAGAGATTTAGAAGTATTAATTGAAATTCAAATAACAGCAAAATGGGAAAGCAAAAACAATTTTTTGAAATGTAGTAAAACTTGCAAACAAAGTAGAGGTGTGAGCTAAAGCTCCAGTTTTAGCCATAGGTTAGTAATCCCAGCATTCATGAAGGACAAGCCAGGATGTCATTAGTTCAAGGTCAGCCTGGTCTACCCAGTCAGTGACATGCCAGCCTGCATGGAGGAGGAGGGACAGCAGCAACTGAGATGCATGGAAAAGGGGACAGAATTGGAAAAGATGAGAAAGAACATAAAAGGAAGAGGAAATGAAATTGAGTGTTGTAAAGAGATAAAGGGAAGCTAGAATAGGAGGAATAAATGGGGAGGGGGATAGGAGAGTAAGGTAAAGGGGGCAATATGTGGAGGGACAACTAATACTAAAGGCCTTTAGAAAAGCCATATGGAAACTGACAGCTGGACAATGTTCAGAGAACAAGACACTTTGGAGCATTCAGTCCTAAATGGGATGAATATCTTCAGGACACCCCTCCCCTTGAGGCTCAGGGATCTATGTGGGAAGAGACAGAAGGTCTGTAAGAGGTGGTAGACGATTCCAGACACTACAGGACTGATGCACATGAGAACTCACAGAGACCATGGCAGCACACAGAAGATCTGCACAGGTTCAAGCCAGACAGGTCCCAGTATGAACAAGGAAGTGAGCACAAGTCCCACCCCAACTAAGAAGCTATTTGCAACTGATACCTGCTGGTAAAGGAAAAAGTAGTTTGTGTGCAATGAGGTGTCACCAGACATATCAACCCCCCTCCAGGGCAGGCTCCATATCCAGGATACTTGACCAAGAAAAAGGAAACTCTGGGATTTTTTTGTATGTGTGAGATTTTTGTTTTGTTGGTATTTGTTTCTCTACTTTTTAAAAGTTTGTTCAATTTTTTTTTCTTTTTGAAAGAAAGACAGGAAGATAGAAAAAACATGAAGTTGGGTTGGTACAGAGGTGGGAAGGACCTCAGAGGTATTTGAGGGGGGAAGAAGATGATGAAAATATATTGCATGAAAAATAAATTTAAAAGAAAGCCATTTGTTATCCACTTGTGGTAACCTTCATGACAAGACCATTACTCAGAAAACAGACTCTTGCTATCAGACTACCCTGTTTTGGAGCATGATACAGAAACTCTGGTATCTAACTTTTACTTCCTAGGTCACTTAGCTTCTATGAGAGTCCTTTGTCATATTACCAAATTGAAAACAGCCTTATCTGCCTTTTCTGTGTGCTAAATTGCTCTGAAGAACAAATTAGGCTATATCAATGAAAGCGGTAGGTAGGCTATGTAATGGGTTACTCAAGTCAGAGACATGACTTAGGAGAAAGAATTGGAGATTAAGATAAACATATCTCCCTTACAAATTCTCAGCAGCATATCAACATAATGCTGCTAGTGTGCCATAAAATTATTTAATGACACATTAAAAGATTCACATGACTTGAAACTGTGGGTTACTCTCAAAGTACATCAATATAATATTTATGTTAGTTACATTAGAATACAATATTGGCTTTTGTTTGATGTCTCATGGTTCCTTTTATTGAAATTGAAACTGTATCTTGTGCTTGCAAAAATCTCTGCTGTCATTTATTTCATAGAGGCTTCTGTGAACAAAGAAGGCACGCACAAAACTAAGCGTGTAGAGTGTCTCTTGCTTATTTGCAAAGACAACATCTGTTGAAAGATGTTCGTAGATCACATTACAAAAACATCCCTTGCTCTACTATGAAAATTCAGATGCATGGCCCCGATTGTGACCTTTTTTCCCCAAAGTAAACCTATACCTACACTGCACATAATGATAACAGAGTTTATTATTTGAGAAATGACTGGGAGATCAACATGCCTGTTCCATCTCAGCAGTCATAAAAAAGGAAAAGTCGACTCTAAAACAAAAGACAATAGTATATGGAGGGAAGCGAAAGAGTAAAATAGAGGTATTATTAGAAATCCTTTTGATGTTTAATAGCACAAACTTAAAAATAATGTTGGTCATACTAGTGAGTTTTATGTCAATTTGACATACAATAGTCATTTGAAAATAAGGAATCTTAATAGAGAAAATGCCTCCATAGGATTTGCATATATGCATTTTCTTGATTGATGATTGATATGGGAGGGCCCAGCTCACTGTTGGTGGTTCCCATTCTTGGAGAGATGGTTGCTCCTGGGTTGTCTAAGAAAACAGGCTGAATGAGCCATGGGGAACAAACCAATAAGCATCATTTACACCTTAATGGCCCCCCATCAATTCCTACCTTGAGGTTCTGCCTTGAATTCTTGACCTGACTTCCCTTCAATGATGGATTGCAACTGTAAGATGAAATAAATCCTTTCTTCCCCAAATTGCAAGTCATGGTGTTTAATCACAACAATAGAAACCCTAAGACACTCATTGATTAAGGAATGAATTTGCCTAGGAATAACTGGTTAACTAACAGTTCTACCATCAATAAAGTATCAACCATGACTAATGATGATCTGTGTTGTATTTAAAAAATTAAGGACCCTTGAAAATCTGAGTCTATTTCATTATATATCTATAATAGTGCATATTCTGCAGCAAGACATTAGAAGGCATTTTCTCTGTGAAAGATTGCCTTTATGGCAGTTTTTCAAGCTGACACTTAACTTACAGCTTTTTCTATAACAGTTCCTGTAGCAGCAAGCTCTTTCATTCCAGAATTCTGGCTGTACATTTTATTACAGTAATAAAGTAATAGGAACCTAATCTCTTTTGAAAGGGTTTGCAGAAAGGATGAGTGTGCAATATTAGCACAGGATAGAATTTTTGACCTTTCCCCAGTGAAGTAAAGACAATTGGGGTTTTAGACAATCTGATTTTTTCTCCTAACTTACCTTATTCCAGCATGTCTTATATCTTTTTAGAGATCTCTGGTACCCAATACTATTTCAGAGGAATAACACATATTTAATAGAATATTTGAGTCAATTCCATTAGGTTGCTACGTTAATATTGGATTTCAAGGGTCTTCAGTATTTTGGAGTTGATTTTCTTCACTCCACAGAATATGGATAACTCTTTAGATCAGACAAACCACCAAAGAAAATGTGCAAAGGGACATTTTCCAAGACCTCAGCATACCTCTGCCTTTGACTGAGGGATAAAAGACACACATGAGGAAATCAAATATAATAGTTCTACTTATTCCACATTGCCCAACACAACAAACCACTCTTCTATCAACCATTTGACCAGGTATTCTGATTACAGTACCCTTTCTGTCTTTGTGACATTTTAACCAATCAAATAGTAGAACATTTATGATTTTGGAAATTAATAAGTTGTCTGTAAGGTTGGGAAGGTGGTGCAATGGTGCAATGGGTAAGAGTACTTGCTGCCCAAGTGTAGTTCAGATCACTAGCACTCACATTTCAAAAAAAAAAAAAAAGCATGCTACACCAGTAACCCCAAGGCTGAGAGAAAGGAGAAAGATCACTGGAGCAACCTAGCCACAAGACAGCAAGCTCCAGCTTCAGTGAGAGAGCCTATCTAGCAGATAGGGAAGAAAATGTTAGAGGCGAATAGCCAACAGCTAGCTCTGGTCTCCAGATACATACATCGAAACAAAAAACTGCACGCACACATGCACACATACACACACATCATCATCGTCATCATTGTTGTTGTTGTCATCATCATCATCATCAACCCCCTCCTACACACACACAAACTCTCCATCTTTAGTAGAAGCATACAGTAAAGTTAAAGGTAGAAAGACGTGGCAGTTACAAGTAGTTTCTAGACTAGATTTAAATTCTTTGTGGCACTTAGCAGCTTTGTGCTGTAGTTTGAATGTAAAATAGCACTCATAGGTTCATTTGCTTAAAAACTTGCTTCCTGGCAGGTGGCACTATTTTGGAATATGGAAGCTTCTGGAGGTAAAGTCTCACTAAAAGAATAAGTGAGTCATTTCGGAATGATTCTTGTAATTTTGTTGCTTGACTCAACTTATCTTCTCTTTACCTCCTGGCTGGACACACAATGTGACAAAAATTACCTCATGTCACTACCACTTCGTCTTCACCACCACGATAAATTGTGTTCCTTCTTAAACTGTAAGCCCAAATAAGCCTTTCTCCCCTTAAGCAGGTATGAAAATTTGTTCCGTGATCTGGGGGCAGGGGCTAGCTGTGAGAATCCTGACTTTTGGATGATACTTTGGTCGACATAAGCCTTAGGGTGTTGTAAACAGATATTAATTGCTCACTCTTGGAAGACCACTTTGGAAGACACTTTGGAAGACCAGAATGCAAAAAAGAAACACCAATAACTGTGAGTTAGGCTGATTTCAAAAGTAACACTCTAATTTGTTGGAAGAAATTTCAAAGCAGTTTAACCCTTGCACTGTGTCCTGTTATTGCTCTCTGCTTAACAATGAGTGAGAACAAGTGGAACAAAAAATGAATGAATGT
The DNA here is from genome assembly GCF_903992535.2 of Arvicola amphibius. Taxonomy (NCBI): domain Eukaryota; kingdom Metazoa; phylum Chordata; class Mammalia; order Rodentia; family Cricetidae; genus Arvicola; species Arvicola amphibius. The sequence goes on from NC_052065.1 coordinate 50,384,969, forward strand.
GTAAGGAAAGTAATGGATTTAAGGTTGTAGACAAAGCAGCTGAAAAGGCAGTAAAAATTGTCAGAGATTAAAACCATCAGAGAGAAACTTAGTACTCCACAATGGGACAATAGGAAAAACATGCTAAGAGCTCACTTAGCTCACCTTCCCACCACAAAGTCTCCATCTTGTTGAAATGCAAATTAATTTAAAAGCATAGCGCCTGAAGTGAGAATGCCACTTAAAGGGTTCAACAACTACTCAAAACCAGCAACCCAACAAAGTGTGTTAGCTGCTCAAAACCAACAACCTAACAACGCACTCAGAACCAACGATCTAACAAAGGATCTGCCTGGAATGCACACAAAAGTCAGTACAACTATGGCTCAATGACATAATCAAGTGATTAAATTTAGCAAATAGACAGTAGTAGAGCATAGGAGTAAATAATGAACGGAATGTAAGTTTTCAGGTTAAGGATGCAGCTCAGTTGGTAGAGTATGTGTATAGCATGGGTCAATGCCCATCACACAATACAACCAAATTTCATCGTATACAACCTTAATATATGCATTTGGGGTGAGAGAAGCAATACTCAAAAGTTCAATATCATCTGTAGCTACATAGCAAGTGTGAAGTCAGCCTGGGCTACATGTGATCCTGTCTGGTGGTTGTGTGTTTGGCAGTAAAAACTTACTTCAAAATATTTTACAAAACCTTGCTAGGATCACAAAACTCAGTCTCAAAGCTAACATTCTGTGCACCAGGCATTGATTTTGTGAAAGTAAAGTAAAAATAATGATTTAGAACTTCATACAGTTGTGATTATATTAGTATTTAGACAATTTCAATAAATACCACAAATAGCTCTAGTAGTTGTTATAATATTTAGCCAGACTACAGGGTGACTTACACAAAGAAGAGCAAAATAGGAGAGAATATGTAAATTGGGAATTAGAGATGCAATAGGAGTTTTCCAGGCAAAAAAGTACACAAATTCGCAGAGAGATAAGGAAGAACATTGCGTACTCATACTTAGGGAAGTTTTGTTCCAACACATTGCAAGAATGTAGCATGTAAAATTAGCAGTGACAAATGGTGCTGGTGGGACTGGGAGTAAAGATTGAAAAGGGGCTATTTAGTCAGGTTAAATGAAGGATCTGGTAGAAATAGCTTTAGGTAACTATTATACAACTAATGGGTTAACTATCAAGTGGATGATGAATAGTTGAAGTCATCCCTGCTAATGCAGCATTGTTGCCACGGGAAAATGCGATCTGCCTTCTAAAGACGTTTTGCAAAAAAATTATTTCAAGGAAAATACTACAAGGAGAAATAAGAGGGGTGATAATTAAATAATAGCAAGTCTGATGCTAGCAGACTTGAGAAAGATTTGTGCATGTCCCTTTGCTCTCCTGGACCTCCTGTCTCTCATCTGAGGGGTACCTGGGTCAAGCTGTGTGAAGGCTGCAAAAGACAAGTACAGCAGAAAACCAAATTGTCTCAGCTGATCTCAGAATTAGACCAGTCACTCCCCTAGGGTGAGAGACCATGGGAATATGGGTGGTACTACCACAAGGCACAGATACACAGAAGCAAGAAAAACTGGGGGGGGGGGGCATATATAATCAATCAATATGAATCAAAATATCCAAATCAGTAAGAAAGAACAACTTGAATTTCAATGTTTTACAATGTGACTCACAGGATCTATTCATGTTAAAGAATAACAAGTCCACTCATGACTCTAACGCTTCAAAGGGGACTAACAGCATCCATCTATTTGGCTAAGACAACGCTTTTCTATTTCTGGTACCCTAGTAGTCATAGGACATAGCACGTCTACTTTCTTCTCATTTACAGTATTAACTCCTCTACCTTCACTGCCATGCCGTTTGAGATTTTCCTCACAACCTGCCAATCCATTTTAATCTAGGAACATACAATTCTTCGGGGTTTTGTTTGTTTGCTTGTTGTTTTCGGCTATGTCTCATTGTATAGCATTAGCAGGTCTATGATGTGCTATGTCATCATCACACATTATATTGGTGCAATTTTATTAACACTATTTCATTTTATTCATACAAGAGCCACATTCAGTAGGTAGAATTTCTAGTTTTGTTTCATAGATTAAATAACTATGTCACAGTAAGATCAAATAAAAAAGACTAGGTAGCTTATACAACACAAGCATGACAAGAGAACTTGACCTTGAATTCAAGCCTTACCGTTAAAAACAAAACAAAACACAAAAACAGCATCTGTCTGGCAGTGAATCATACTCCATTTATAAATTTACTCTACAAACATGAAATAAACAGATCCAGTGTGGTGTAATCTTATTGGACATTTCTTTTATTCTCAATTTGTCTTGTTATGCAGTGCATCTTATACTTCGGAGTCTTATTCAATAAAACAAGCAAACTAGCACATCTGTAGTACCAAAGCCTTTAAGAACCAGGTTCAGAATGAAAACAAGCTTTGTGTCCTTGTAGATACTTACATGTTCAAAATGTGTTACAAACCATTCCCGAATATAACTAAGTGTAGAAAACAAAAACAGAATGAACAACTTAGAAAGATTTGACGCTACATATTAAAAAAGACTTTATACATTAAAAATAAAAAAAATCAATCTCATCAAAAGGCGAAACTCCGTATGTGTATTTTCCTTTGCTGTGAATATGTGAATAGAGAAGACTTTTAATGGTGTGTGTCAATCAATGTGTTTCCTTGTCATTAGGGGCTACCATATCTAATGTGGCTAGGTCTTACAGCCTCTGTGTCCAAAGAGAACCTGAAGCTGCTCCTGTGTTCTCTTCCCCCGTACACAAAAGTCAGATGCTTTTGTTTTCATTAGTTGGCAGCAACTTTATTCGGAAGGTCTCAATGTCCTTCAATCAAAACATTATGTGAACTGTTTTCCTGAGTCATCTGTGATTAGAAATTAATTTGCATTTCATGTGACCTCTATCAAGAGTACAATTCTCTCGTTGATGCTACTGTTCACAAATGAAATGCCATGAACTTGAATGTACAATAATGTTTTAGTTCATAATCCTAGGCTTTGGTGCAATGTAGGCCTTCAATCTTAGTAATTACATCATATCTACATTAAGAAAAATGCAGTGTGGGGGCTAACACAGGTGGGAAAAGAATAACACAATGAAAGAAAGGCATCATAGTTTTGTTTCCCACCTCCCTCTCTTAATTCAGTGAGCATTTCCAGTGCCTCAACTACTTTGTGTGGATGAGTGCTCATAGCAAGTTTGCTGTCACATTTTGCAGTGACTTTAGATGGATTAGGTATTAAGTCACATAAAGTTCTTCAAAAAAAACAGGGCATGATCTTTGTGCTCTTGGGAGAACAGAGGCAGAACCTTATAATCACTTGCTAATTACGCCGAATAAAGTAATTTGTTTTATCTGTCTGCCATTTGGTTCCTGCAAAGTGAGGGAAAAACTATTATGGGATTTTGCTCAAACTAATTACTACTATTTTATCATGAAGACTGTTCAAGCGTAACCCTCTTTCCTTGGCTTGCTTTCTCCTTGAATTTAAAGTCTTATGGAAAGCCAAAAAGTAGTTTAAACATCCCAGGCTGTAATAGATACTCCTGATTTTTGGCCTCCTACTATAATAATATGCAATGATACCTTGGTAATCTAAGTCAACAGCTCCTAATAAGCAGTGTATGTGTTTTTTTTTCTTATTTTAAGGTTATGGGATGCTTAGTAGGCTAATATTAAAAGAAATCATGTTAATAATTTATAGCAGAGCATTCATAAATGCCATAGTTACAGAGCATTATTTAAAATAGATGATGTGTTCTTATATATTTAATTTCATAGAATTCTTGGTTGTAGTGAGGTGTTGGATGTGGTAGATTATACTAGATTATCTTTCAGAAAGTATTCACATCCTACCTTACACATTACATATAAGATGTATTTGCTCATCCCATTAATATGAATACATGGCTTACTTTGTATAGTAGGATGTTAGCAGACATGATGTGTGCAAAGGCTTGAAAAGAGCTTATACAGTTATGCTTTTATCATCACCAAAAAAGATCATGTCCCAGAATGCTGGTATAAAAATAAGGGGACTATATCATTGACCCAGACCCAACGTGAGCCACCTATTTGAAAAAGAAAGGAAAGAGCTAGCAAGATGGCCGAGAGGCTAAAGGTGCTGCTAGTGTGGAGACCTAAATTTAATCCCTAGAACCAATGAACCAATTTCAGGATGGAAGGAGGGACCAGATTCCACAAAGTTGTTATCTGACCTCCATACACATATTGTGACAGGTAATCATACTCTTTCCTCCTCCCCCTCCTTATTTTCTCACTTATTCTTCTCTTTCTATTACTGTCAAACACAGAATAATAATATTTTTAAAGAAGAAAAAATAGAGCCAATGACATTTGAGATATTAAATATATGTTTTTGATATGCTTTTGAAGCCATGACAGAGAAATCTATGTGTCACCGAATGAGAAATAACATAAAGCCTGTTTTCCCTTTTGTTTTATCTATTCAAGATTAGTTCTAAACAGTGATATCATTAAGAATGGATCGTGACAGTCTTAGTCACAATATTAATAAACCATATTGACTAATAAAAACCCTGAGGTTCTGTATCCTTTGTTGAGCCCATTAAGATGAAATCCAGCTCTGGCAGTATTCTCTCATTTGAATGGCTGGTATGCACTCCCTGATTGAAATGACTGTTCTGTTGAACTGAATGAATGACACTGCTAAAAAGTACTCTGTCAAATACTGATGGTTAATTAGATGAATTTTTATCACACTAGTCGACTACACTCACACACACATGCATATACACACATACACAAACTACTAAAGGTCTTGACAAGAAAATAAACTAAGCCTTAGAACCTGTCTTTATTCAAAGCTCATTTCCAAGTTTATCAATCCAGTAGAGAGATTTTTATAAATTCGGTGAACGATTAAAAACAAGAGCATCTTTGAAAACTTCATTAGTTAGGTTATGTCTATTGTAGTTTCTGAAATTCTTTACCAACAGTCATTTCGAATCTGCGCAATTTTCTAGCTAACAATACTGTTCTTGTTTGTTTGCTTGCTTGCTTGCTTGCTTGCTTGCTTGCTTTTGGCGGTCTGTCTGCTTTCTATTTTTTAAGAACAAAACCAAGTGAATATTTTATTTTTCATAAAGAAACTGTCAAAGGCCAAATAAGATGGCTTCGGTGATCTCACTAGGAAGTTGCCTTGGTGAATTGAGTAGAAGGCCAAGCTGCAATTACAAATGACAAATATGAAAAACAGTAGTAAGTTGGGAACAGGAAGGCCACCACCAAAGGGAAGGGAAAATGGAGTGGTGAATGCTGAGATTGTTTAACAGATTGCCATTTGCAGACATCTTGATTCTAATTAGCATAAATAAAACCACTCATTGCTCTTTAGACTACATTGGAAATTATAACTAATAAAGAAGGCTTCACTAGATCAGTTGATAAAGTGCTTGCTATGCAAGTATCAGGACCTGAGTTCAGATCCCCAGAACCCACGTAAAAATCTGCACACAGCATCAAGCCTCTGCAATCTCAGTACTGGAGAGACAGAGAAAGAAGAATTCCTGGAGCTCACTGTGCAGTCAGTCAGTGAGTTCTAGGTTCAATGAGAGAACCCACATCTAAAATAAAATAGAAAGCTACCAAGGAGAACCCCAAACTTCGCCTTCTGATAAGCACAGGAGCACAAGCATGCATTTATGCTCACACCCATACAAACACATGCACACACTCAACAAGAAAATAATAAAAATAATGCCGGTTAAAAAAAAAGAAGCACAAAAAGACCTTTGAGACAGCTCTGTTGGATGTTTCTCCTTTCCTTCAGATTCGTGAATTATTCTTATCAAATACGCATGATCATTTAGTCAATTTGTAAAGTTACTTTCAATATTCCTCTGTTAGAGTATTTGCCTCTCTACTGTGAACTTTACTGACATCTAAATCTTTGAGGAATAACCAAGGAAGAGATTCAAAATTAGATTTAACAAAATTTATGATTGATTAGGCCAGGTGAGAGTATTAATATTAATATCATTAATTCCTATATGTTGGATATTTGTATGCTCTGTGAAGATTGTTTTGCAGCCAACAAGAAAAAAATGAGGAGTGCTTTTCACAGCGTGTACTTACGTTAAAGCATCATGTTAGGTTATTGCCCATAAATATGCAACTCATGTCCCATTAATTTTATTAAAAAAAATGAAGGGGTGACTAAGATGGACATTTAGAAACTTTTCTAAGTTCCTATACCACCTAATACTGCTTGTTAAACATACCAAACTCCTAATAACATAGAGTGATTTTCCACTTGAAAACAGATTCTTTTCTCATATAATATATCCAGATTACAGTTCCCCCTCTTCTACTCCTGCCAATTCCTCCCCTATCTTCTCTCCCATTCAAATTTTCCTAAGTTACTGAAAAATACATTAAAGGTTCTCAGGCCTTGAAAAATGGCAGGACTTAAATGTTTCTTTTTTTTAATATTTATTTATTATGTATACAATATTCTGTGTGTATGCCTGCAGGCCAGAAGAGGGCAGCAGACCCCATTACAGATGGTTGTGAGCCACCATGTGGTTGCTGGGAATTGAACTAAGGACCTTTGGAAGAGCAGCTAATGCTCTTAACCTCTGAGCCATCTCTCCAGCCCCGGACTTAAATGTTTCTGAGCACAGTAAGCACATAACACCATTCATCTGCCTCAACATGCTGCTCCTATTACTGATTGCATTTATAAAGCACTCTGCATAATGTGTTAGACCAGGAGTCATCCAGTTACAGACCAAGAGCCAAATCCAGCCTTCAGCCTATTTTATAAATAATGTTTCAAAGGAATACGACCATGTGCATCCATCTATGTACTATCTGGCATTTGTGAACTACAATGGCAGGACCCTGCTGTTGCATTAAAGTCTTCATGTCCTGCAAATCCTCAAATATTTGCTATGTCCCTTTATGGAAAAAAATTTTTCTTACCCTTGGATTTTCAGAGGATTTTAGAATGTTTACTTGACTTCATGAAAATCTTGTCTTAAAACATGTCTCCACGATCCTATACCAAGGATCCTATAATAGTTAAAATATTTCCCAGAAAAATATACAATCTTTTGTCAAGTAAAGTAAAAACGGAATGAAATGAGATCAATAGAATTTTATATTCTTCCATAAGTCTACCGTTTTATTTCTGTTTGTGTGTTTATCTTCAAAAATCCTTCTAAGCCAGATGTTGTAATTGAGAAAGATTTCCAATCTCAGGCCAGCATAGACTAAATATTGAGAAATTGTCCCAAATTGTGAAAAAAAAACTAAGTTATTGATGCTAAAAGGTTTATTCATCTTCTCCAAGAAGTAACCATATATAAATAGAAGATACTGTTGTGTGAGATGTAAAAATCACTTTAGGAGCCCTCTCTAAACTCTCATACTCTGGACTAAACAGTAAGGATGCAAACATAACATGAAATGATGAACAAGACATATCAAAGCAGGATGCAACAGAGTTCTATCTAGTGGGTTCTTAATATCCAACCAGCTTTAATGAGATGTTACAATAAGCATATCCACAGTAATGCTTCAAAGCCTGAAAATCAGGTTCTCACAGATGACTTTTGGGGTAAAGACTTAACAGTTACTTCTGATACTCCTTTGCTTTTTTCATGCGCTGCAAAATGTCTCACGCATTCCCATGTATACTATTCTGATCTAGCCAACATTGTTCCAGGCTGAACATTTTGCAAATCAAATGTTCCAGTTGAAAGTTTGGATTGTGTACCATGATACATTGAAGTCTTAGTCCCTCTACAATGTGACATGTTTTGATACCGAGTCTGTATGGAAATTTAAAAGTTAGATAAAGAACAGGGTCATAGTCCTGCAGGACTAGTGTCCTTAGTAAGAGAGAGACCAGGATTGTATCTCTTCTCATAAACAAACAAGAGGTCATGTGAGCGCACAGTAAGAAAATACCATCTATAAATCAGGAAGAGAAGCTTCCCTGGGAACTGAATCTTTTGAAGTCTTGATCATGGATCTCCAACTGTCAAAATTGTGAGGCAACTACGTTTTTGTTGTGTATACTGCACATTTTCTTGTGTTTTGTTGTATTAACTAGTGCAAATCAATACATATAAAGCTTTCAAAAGTGGCACTTGGGAGCTGTAGCATGGCTAAGAATAGTTCAGTGGCTGCATTATCAATCACTGAACCAGGAGTTTGAAAGCCAGGACTGATGTACCAAGCTGGGCATCCCAATTACACCTGTAACCCCACCTCTAAGGGCAAAAACAAGATTTCTGGGGCTTCCTGGTTTCCAGTCTAAGTTAGAAAATGCCAGATTCAGGTTCAGGCAGAGACCCTGTCTCATGGAAACAGAGAGTGACAGAGGAGGACATTAGATGTCCTCTTCTGTCCTCTATCTGCATACACAGGCACATGCACCCCCACACAAATGTGCACACACAGATATATGCACAAATAATTGTCACTGTTTCTTCAAGAACATTCATTATCAGAACAACCTCTATTATTTTTGTCAACTTTAAAATTTTTTCTTCTTGCCAAGTAATGGTGGCACACATCTTTAATCCAAGCACTCAGGAGGCAGAGGCAGATGGATCTCTGTGAGTTCGAGACCAGCCTGGTCTACAGAGTGAGTTCTGGAACAGCGAGAACTGTACACAGAGAAACTCCATCTCAAAAAACAAAACAAAACAAAATTATTTTCTTTTTGATTAGTCAACTTTAAAAGCCTGCCCTTACATATACTTCTGACTGAAGCTTATTGCTTACACCACTCATTTGCACTAAACATAAATATTGAAAAAAACAAGCTTTTTTTTTTTGTTTTTCGAGACAGGGTTTCCCTGTAGTTTCTAGAGCCTGTCCTGGAACTAGCTCTTGTAGACCAGGCTGGCCTCGAACTCAGAGATCCGCCTGCCTCTGCCTCCCGAGTGCTGGGATTAAAGGCGTGCGCCACCACCGCCTGGCAAACAAGCATATTTTTAAAATGATTTTTCAATCTACCAGCAATATAGAATATAAAAGGGAAATAACTAAGAAAGAAATTCTGTGATAGACACTTTATAGAAAAGCTGAATGAATGAATATATAGTTCAAATCTTTCTAAACTAAAATATATTAACAAACTAATATTAGACTCTTAATGTAATTTTTCACTCAAGAAAATTATTCCAAATTTTATTAAGTGTAAAAATATCCTAAGAAGTAATAATATTTGGGGTAATGGAAGGTTCAGGGGACTAGGATATGTTAACTATTAAACAAAAATGAGATTTAATAAACATTTGTATTGCCAAGAGATACAATCATAAAGCATACAACATAATTTTCAGAAAAATGGTGCTCTATGAAGGATTTGGGGATGCAGAAGCAGGAGGATCAGGAGTTCAAAACTCTCAAAGGAAAACAAAAACAAGGAAGAGTTTAATGTTTCCTTATTAAACTATTTCATCTACAGATAAAATATAATTAAAAATTAAAAATAATTTAAGAATAATGTCTGCAGGGAAATGGGTAAATTCATGACATTAAGTAAAAAGACTACCTAACTAATTTTAAAAATTAAAGCACAAAACAGGATGAGCCAGGTATGGTGATATATGCCCATAGCCCCATCATCCATAAAGCTTAAGCAGAAAGACTCCAAGTTTTAAGACAGCATGAACTATATAGCAAGTTCTAGGCTACTCTGAGAAGACAGCGAGAAGTAGACATGAATAAAAAGCAAGGGAGGGAAGGGGGAGACAGGGATAGGGAAGGAAGGAGGAAAAGATAGTGAGAAGCTGATGGTCCAGGCCTACAATCCAATCCAAGCTGTTCAGGAGATGAAGGCTGGAGGGTTGTAAGGCCAAGGACAGCCTAGACTGCATAGGGAGCTCAAGGACAACCTAGCAACTCATATCCTTTCTCAAAAAACAAACAGATTTTTTTTTTAAATAAAGCAAAAAGAGGCTGAGATACAGCTCTGTGACAGAATGGTTGCCTAGCAGGCATAAAGGCCTAGATTTAATCTCCAGTTCTGTAAAACCTAAAATAAAGGATTAAAAATACACAAATAGGTACATTTCAAGTGAAAAAGTCATTTTATGCATAAAGCAACAAGATAATTAAAATAATAGATTTTCTTACACAAAAGATAAAAGTATCCACATTCAAAATATTTGGATCAAAATTTATAGACAAAATTAAAACCAAATCATGGGAAATTATTTGAAGCAATTACATCAAAAGAAAAGCTCAAAAATAGAGAGTGTAGCATGAAAAATACACCCAAATGTTTCCAAAGCAGATCTTCACCTCTGAATGTCATGTCTCCCTTCTAAAGTTAGGCTATTTTGAGAAATTTGGCAATAAGAAAAGTTGCTTGGGATAGAAGCATCACGCCAGCCCCTGGCACCCATCCTTGGAGCGTCAATGGAGCAGGAATGGAGCAGGAAGCCCTGGGAGTAGCCTTGGTCAGGACTCCATGTCCCGGAAAGCCCACCAAAAAGTGAACCCTCCCCAGGGAGGGTCAGGACCACTCCCACAGGCTATTGTGCTGTCCCCAGAGAAAGAACACTTGGTCTCCAGGTTTCCTGTGGTCTCTCCTTCTCTCTCTTCCCCTTGCTATGCTTTCCTGGGCTACCAGGGAGAGCTGCATTAAACATGGGCATCTTTTATTCGGTCTAATTTGGTCTGACTGGAATTATTTGCATCGGTGAAGACATCGGCGGAGAGGCTTATTTTAAGAAATATTCCTAACAAAAGTGACTTTTATAATTTATAAAAACTGAGATGAAGAAGAAGGAAAATATAAATGAGAGAAGAAGTTGCCATGAAGGTTTTCTGGTTAGCAGACACAGGTTGATGTTGGTATAAAATTCACAAAAGACTTTTAAATAGGAGAAATTAATATAAGAACTAGTCTCCTCTGGGATGGGAGTTGTTTAGAGTCTTCATTCTGGAAATAACTCTGGTCAAAAGCACAAAGGCAAAGAAAAAGAACTTTGAAACAAGACAAAGAAAAACAATTTCATAAGGTATGATATGCTGTTCGATCGATTATGTACTCTTTGATGGAATAAAATCCTGTGATCCAATTGAAAATCCTCACTCTGTTTCACATTTTAGGAATACTCACTAAAGTCTATCAATAAATTAGTAGACCAGAATTCATTTTTGGATAATAGACTGATGATGCAAACATATAAAATCAAGAAATTTTAAGAGGAAGAAAAATCACATATTCAGTATGTACCAAGTATTCAGCAGGCTATCAGAAGGTATAATTTAAAAACCCATTGTTTGTATCCTGCCTTACATAACCGGTGCTGAAAATTAAACTGTCATTGAATTTGGATTTTGAGAATAGAGTAAAATTTAAGTCACCATCCTAACAGTTATAAATAAACAACTTTGTATTCTTTCTGATGGTGATGTCAATACAATGAAAAGGCCGCCTACTGACTGGGAAAAGATCTTCACCAACCCTGCAACAGACAAAGGTCTGATCCCCAAAATATATAAGGAACTCAAGAGACTAGCCTTTAAAACGCTAATTAACCCAATTAAAAAATGGGGCACTGAACTGAACAGAGAATTCTCAACAGAAGAAGTTCGAATGGCCAAAAGACACTTAAGGGCATGTACAACCTCCTTAGCTATCAGGGAAATGCAAATCAAAACAACTTTGAGATACCATCTTACACCTGTCAAATTGGCTAAAATCAAAAACACCAATGATAGCCTTTGCTGGAGAGGTTGTGGAGTAAGGGGTACACTCATCCATTGCTGGTGGGAATGCAAACTTGTGCAACCGCTTTGGAAAGCAGTGTGGCAGTTTCTCTGGAAATTCAGGATCAACCTACCCCAGGACCCAGCAATCCCACTTTTGGGAATTTACCCAAGAGATGCCCAATCATATTACAAAAGCATTTGTTCAACTATGTTTATAGCAGCATTATTTGTAATAGCCAGAACCTGGAAACAACCTAGATGCCCTTCAGTGGAAGAATGGATGAAGAAAGATTGGAATATATACATATTAGAGTACTACTCAGCGGTAAAAAACAATGACATCTTGAATTTTGCATACAAATGGATGGGAATAGAAAACACCATCCTGAGTGAGGTAACCCAGGCCCAAAAAGATGAACATGGGATGTACTCACTCATAATTGGTTTCTAGCCATAAATAAAGGACATCGAGCCTATAATTCGTGATCCTAGAAAGCTAAATAAGAAGAACCTTCACCTGGCGATGGATGGAGAAAATGATAGAGCCCCACATAGGAGCACCGGACTGAGCCCCCAAGGTCCTGATGAGGAGCAAAAGGAGGGAGATCATGAGCAAGGAAGTCAGGACCAGGACCGTGAGGGTTGCGTTCACCCATTGAGACGGTGGGACAGAACTAACGGTTGGAATGGGACTGATGGAACATGAGACAAAACCAGACTCTCTGAATGTGGCTGACGGTGGAGGAGGACTGAGAAACCAAGGACAACGGCAATGGGCTTGGACTCTACAGCATGGACGGGCTCACTGTGAGCCTTGTAAGTTTGGGTTGCTCACCTTCCTGGACTTAAGGGGAGTTGGGAGGACCTTGGACTTAACACAGTGAAGGGAACCCTGATGGCTCTTTGGCCTGAAGAGGGAGGGAATGGGGGTATGGGTGGAAGGGAGGGGAGGGAAGGGGAAGGAGGAGGGGAGGAGATGGAAATTTTTAATAAAAAAATGAGGAAAAAATTTAAAAAATTAAAAAGATATAATATTATTTTAAATATTTAAATTTAAAATAGAATCATGTAGAGCTCAATAAATATAAATAAAAAATCACAATACATTGTTTATATTTTAGAATATGCTTTTGAGACTAAAGATGATACTGAAGGATTATTCTTCTCCTGGGGTGTGGTGCTGCAATTAACATTGCAACTCGCCTTTAGCAAATGGTTTGTAGAAGCTTTTGAAAGCAAGTGTGTAGGACAGAGAATAACGGCTTTAGAGGAGTTTATGAGAGGAGACTGATGTTCTTGCCCTGCTTTGTTGCTATGTGCACAATCTATTGTGAAGCTTTTATGACTTTAAATGCAGTGTTATGAATTAATGTACTCTTTTTGAAACTAAAATATGTTTGGACAATTGTAAAAAAAAATCTAGGTATTTCCCCATAGTGTTAATTTTATCAGCCTGTTAAGTTTTACAGAGAAGAAAACAGACAATTATGGCACAGAACAATATGTGCTGGGATGATCACATAAAGCTTTGATGGCACATAAGGGCCATTTATCTCAGATACAAGTGGTCAAGGCAACTTTTCTAAAAGAATATACTTTTAAGCTGAGACCTGCCACAGATCGTCTTAGTCGGATTTTGTGTTGCTGTGACAAAAATACCCGAAATAACAATTTAAAGGAAGAAATCTTCAATTCAACTCTCAATTTGAGGACTCTTAGTGCATGGTTACTTGGTTTCATTGCTTCTGGTCTCGTGTGTGGTGATGCAGAACACCATGGCAGGATGGAGCAAAGGCTCACATAATGGACAATAGGCAGAGAGCACAAGGATGAGTGAAACTAGGAACAAAATGTACCCAAAGGCTAAGCCCAAGTTCCTTATCACCTCCCCCCAGACCTGACCTTCAAATGAATAGCCTATTGTATATGAACTCAGCAGGAATTCGCCAGTGGATCCACAGGATACAATCACCTCTCACTACTGACACCAGCTGGGACCAAGACCTAAACAGAGCTTTTGGGAAAAGCATTTCACATCCAAACCACTATGGGAGCTAAAAATTTAACCCACTATTATGAATAAGAAAAGAACTACAGGCAGAGGAAAATTCATGTATGCAAAATACAACAGGAAAGCACACAGCTCATTAATGGAGTATAAGAATATGCAGAAAGATTGGTGAGAAAAACAGGAGGGAGAGTTTAGTCAAGGAAAGGTGGATTTATTTTTAAAGAGGTTTTAAATTTTTTCTCGTGTGTGTGTGTGTGTGTGTGTGTGTGTGTGTGTGTGTGTGTGTGCGTGCGCGCGCGCGCGCGCGCGCGCGCACGCATGCGTGCTCAGTGGACTGTCCAATGTGCATGCTGGGAATCAAAATCTGGTTTGCTGAGCCATCGCTCCAGTTCCTTGACAACATTCTTCTTTGATCTTCTTCTCTTCCTCCTCCTTCTTCCCCTTCCTCTTCTTCCTTCTTCTTCTTCCTCTTCCTCCTTCTTTGTAAAATTTATTTTATGTATACAAGTGTTTTGCTTGCACATACATGTGTACACCATGTGCATGCCTGGGGCCCTCAGAGGTAAAAAGGTGGAACTGAAACTGGAGTTTTGTGCAGTTATAAGCAAGCAAGTATATACTTGGAGGTAACAACTGGTTCTCATAGTTTCAGCAGGTACTATGCAAACTGCCAAGGAAGAATAGCAATCACTAATCTTGTTCAACTGTAATTCATATGAACTTCAACAATACCGAAATGGCAAGATATTCTGAAAGTACAATACTCTGGGTGTGACCATCAGTCAACTTAATTGGATTTTAGGCCCACCCAGTGGGAAGGAATTGATGCCCAGTACTATAAACCTAGTTAACTATTTGTGGCTGATGGAGTCATGGACACTAGAGGTGAACCTACTACTACTAGCTTCCAAAAACAATATAATTTGTAGCTGCATTCTAAATATTTACCCTTATAGCCACAGATAAGTGTATCTATAACCTTCCATCAAAGAAGCTTCTCTTTGCAGCAAATGGAGACCCTACAGTAAGCCACAACTGCTCAAAATGTAGAGTATAATTGACTATGGGATCCCCAACACCATTTGATACATCCACCATGCAACCCCTACACCAAAGACTCAGGAAACATTGCAGAGAGGAGGGAGAAATATTGTAAGAGTCAGAAGACCAGGACATCTGCTGAGAGACAGTCTTCCTTAAAAAGAAGAGAGAGAGAAATGGGACTGAATTGATAAAAAATACATTGTATGACTTTATCAAAGAATTAATAAAGCATTATGTTATTGAAAACCTAAAAATAAAATAAAGTTAGAATACTTTTTCTTATCATCTTTATCTATTTAATTAGTACCTACTGATTCCAGCTGAGGTGACCCAAAATAAAATGCACTTATCAGTATTACCCTTACACGTGAACAACTTAGATCTCCTGTTGTTATGTCCCGCTTTGGAGGCATTAGCTCTGACCTTCAAAGAAAGAAAAAAAAAAAAACTTAAACCATATGCATAAATGGAAGGAAAACTGGGAGGAATATCAAGATTCAATCCTTTGCCCTTGTTTCACTTCCTTTTGTTGTGAGGAGGTTGCTTATTGGTTCCCAGCTGCTCAGCCCTGAATTAATCACACAGAAACTGTATTATTCAAATCACTGCTTGGCCCATTAGCTCTAGCTTCTTATTGGCTAACTCTTATATCTTAATTTAACCCATCTCCATTAACCTGTGCATCACCACAAGGTCGTGGCCTACCAGCAAAGCTCCGGAACTTCTGTCTTCGGTGGCGACTCCATGGCTTTCATTGACTCTGCCCTTCTTTCTCCCAGCATTCACTTTAATTTTCCCTGCCTAAGTTTTGTCCTGCTATAGGTCCAAAGCAGTTTCTTTATTCATAAATGGTAATCACAGCACACAGAGGGAAATCCAACATCAACTCAGTAGGTGATTGTTGAGTATAAGGCCACAAAGAACAAAGGAGATCTCTTTCTTCTTCCTCCCATGGTACATGTTTGAAGTACCATACGTTAAAGAAAAATAAAAGTAATTGAAAGATATAAATCCATCTTCTTTATAAAACTTCTTTCAATCTCCCATTTTATATTCTGTCAATCTCCCATTTTATATTCTGATAGCCTTTAAAATTACTTTTGATAATTACATACATGTTTAGAATGTATTCTGATAATATTCAGTCCCCATTACCCTCTCCTGCCCTTCTCCTACACTTGCTGACTCCTTTTCTCCTATTAAGTGAAAAAAATAAAAAAATTAAAAAAATAAACAGGATTATTAAGCACTTCTGTGCTTACCACAAAGCAAAAGCAAAAGTCTGGAAATGTGCGAGACTGCTGGATTCCAATTAACTTTGCCACTTAACACTGATTGCTGTGTTACTCTTGGTGAACTCACTGTTTATTAGTAAATAGGGGTGAAGATCTCAAAGATTAATGATGGCACTGATTACAGCTACACAATGAGACCCAGATGTTTCTACACTTACTGCTTCCTCTCCTTGACCCTCTTTCCTACAATTACTCCAGAGAAAACACAAATAAGCATTCGGTAAACTGAAGTACTGAAGTGGTTAGGGGATAACCTTTTGACAATGCTTTGTGATAAACTTTGAGTTCATAAGATATGTAACACCATATCAGAAATACTAAAAGGAATAAAACAACCATATTTCACATTTGAACATAGGAACAGGTAAAACTGAAGATACACTGAGCATGCATAATTATCTGACATTAAAGCCATGCAACTAAGAAATGCTGAGAGCTATGGAAGATACACCATTTTGTTATCCAATACAAAATGGTCAGCCTTGAAAACATAAACAACAATTATAACATTATACTGAACAGGGTATATTTATGTATTTAGGTATATGTATGTATGTACATATATGTGTATAAAACAATTAATTTAAAAAGAGGCCATGAATTTGAAAGAGACCAAAGAGAGGCATATGGGAGGGTTTGGATGGGAGAAATATATAATTATAATAAAAATAATACAAATAATCTTTAAAAACTAACAAGAGCACCATTTTATGTTAATCTTAGCCTTATTAAATTATACTGTTTAGGTGCTTCCAGTTAGCTCACTTTTAGGGAGTCTGTAATTTTTAGAGATGTACAACAGGTTCTATAATTGTCCCCTCCTACCTGAGAAAATTTCTTACACACTGTTCCCAATTTTGCCCCTACTTACGAAATTTTCCTCTCCATACCTAATTTCTAAAATGTCTTCATATTTTATTATTGGACTTGTTTCACAAGTATATACGGATGGTTTCTATTATCCTGCTAGCATATGAAAACAGAATTGCATGCAGCAGACATTTATATTTCTAAGCATAAACAATTAGAGAAAAAACAGAAAACTGAAGCAAAAGGAGTGGAAAGAAGTAGTGATGAAGAATCATATCACAACCAAAAGAAAATAAATTTGACACTTAGCCTACTGCAGTTCCTCATTACCATCATTACTGAGAGTGGATTGATCATCTTGAATTTAACAATGCTTTTTTGCCTAAATATATGTCTCATTTAATAAAATGCAGTCTAATCCGAATGTATCTATGTGGTTTGCCAATAAATATGGTCAATGTGGCAATTGTTCAAAACGCTAAATGTTGGTGAGAGAAGCACATTCAAACATAAGGCAAGGTCATTTACTATAAAAATCAATCATAAAGCAAAATTTATAGAGACCTCTACAGAGATAATACATATTTTACCAATTCTTAGGATTTTCCTGGTCAGTCATATTTTCTTTCACACACCATTTCCATTTCTTAAGAGGATAAATTTCCTGCCCATAATGTAATGTCATTTAAAGAATTTTAAGTTATCTAACTATCTAGAATGGGCATCAAATTTGAATTACATTGTTTCACAAGTACTTACCAAATATCTGCTATAAGAGTATTTACAATATAAAGTTCAGAGTCATTTACAGAGATGAAGAGGAAGAGAAATGACTGGTACTCACCATACTTGCTTTATTCTATTTATTCTTCCTATGTACCTGGTTCCCTTACACTTAGGTCAGACTATAAGATAAAATCTGGGAAATGGACTGTATGTTGAAGGGAATGGAAAAGACATACTCTGTTTTCACAGTTTGAAAGGCTTACATTATCTTTTTATCCTTGTGTCTTTCCTTAGCAACTGTGTGACTTTACTTGGATTCTTGCATCACTCTCTGCTAGAAGGATGCTTCCAGGGAGAATGTCTAAAAGTGCAGTGGACCTTATGTGACTAAAATAGTTTGGTACTGGGATGTAAAGGAAATCATTAGACTAGTAAGTAGCAGAGTTTATTTGATAGTATATAAAGTATACAAATATGTGCATATATACTGAATTTTTTATATGCCTAATCCAAAACAAGCCTTTAAAATCTAAGAAATAGCACAGAACAAGTAAGGCAGTGAAGAATTGTGCTCTAAAAGTACAATGGGAGGTGAGTGGAAGACAAAACTCTTTCTGTCCAGGGGAAGATGAAGGCAGCCTCACAGAAGTGACCAAAGCTGAGTCATGAAGACTAAGAATGTCCTAGGTTGGAAAAGAAAGTATACTTAGGAAAAGGCACAAGCAGCATCCAGTCACAAAAGAACTCACTAAGTGTTTAACAGCGGGGTGAAATTGCGTGACTGTGGGATAATTGTAAACTGCAGGACAGCAGAGAACAAAAGGCACATTTGAAGCCAAGTTCTTTCATTTATCTATTGCTGTAAAACAACTCAGCTCAAAACTGTGGTGTAAACAATAGCTCAGTGTTATTTGTCCTGTTTCTAGCTCATTTTTCACATGGCCTGTTCTTCCTTTTGTGTGGACTGATATCATTGCTGGTTTTTTTTTTTTCCTGAACTTTTGTGTGCTGGGATATTGTAGTCAGATGTTGGCTGAGAACACAGTTCGCATGAAACCATAAAGTGCATCAACTGGCCTAGAGACCGAAGCTTGCTCAGTCCCATGGGTTGGTGTGGAGAGCACATCTGGAACTGTCTGTTGGAACACGTGTGCGTGACCTTTCCAAGCGGCCTGGAGTTTGCCTAACTGTGTTACAAGAGGCAGTATCTTAAGAGAAAGTGGTCCAAGAAACGAAAATTACAGCCAGTCTTTTAACTCCTAAGATGAGAAGCACGAGCAGCTTTACATTAGTTATATTTATGTTGAGTGAAAACTATCACAAAGTCCACCCATATGCAACAGGAGAGAGCGCAGAACTCGACTACTCGATGACTCAAGGGCCAAAGAATTTTAATCTGTGTTGCCGGACTCTTCCTGGGAAGATGCGAACAAAAGTCCATTCGTCTCAGATAGGGCACCAACAACAGAGCAAATAAAAGATTGCACCCAAGTCTGTCTTAGCAGATGATCAGTTCTTGGGATTTCTTACAGGAATGTGGGCGACAGGTCACTTACCCATACAGCGTGGGTTCCTCACAGCCAGCGGAATCACCAAAAATCCCACTACAGAATAGGTGACGACTCACCAAAGCTGCATCTCTGGAGCTCCCTTCACGACTTGCTGGCAGCTCTGCTGACTGAAGAGTCTCCTTTGACCAGCAAGCGTTACTGTCTAGATAACCTTGAAAATGGGCCTTATGAATCTTCTAAGTTCTGAGGCTTTCTGAAAGTTGTTAGTTTGTTTGCTTCTTGGGACTTAGGAGCCTCCCTCCCTCCTCCAGGAGAAAATGTTTCAATTGCTACACAGCAGTTTAGCTCATAGCACATAGCTCCATCAATGAGTTTCATTGTGAAGGCTTGCAGACAGAAGACGGTTAAAGCAGTTACTCCTGAGAAAGATAACCTATGGCACGGGAAGGTTAATTGGACGATGGTGGAGACAAATGTAGTTTAACAATTAAGGAAAAGTGAATTCACATTAGAGATCATGGAGGTTTTAAATCCTGACAGCTTTTGTCCAGTTGAAGAACAGAAAACAGAATAAACAATTCTAGGAGGCACAAGTAACATTACTTGATAGGGACAATGACAAAAGGGGGAAGCCAACATTCAGGTATTTAGGTTAATAGCTAAGAGGATGGCAATTTGGTTGTGTAAAATAAAGATTTTCAAGAAATGTAGTATAGTGAAGACAACAATAATGAATTATCAGTGCAGTTCCATTCTGTTTATAAATCCATAAACATGTCTTTCAGCAAACAAAACTTCATTTTCCAAGGAATAAGCCTTGGACATTTCATTTCTTCAGAGATCAGAGATTCTTTATATTCAAAAAGTAGATTTTTCCATTTTATTTTTATCTATAACTAATTTATTAACAAAACTATCATCATTCTATTATCTAGAAAAAAATCTTAAAAATACACATTATTAAAATCGATTTATTAAATTCTAAATGGGTCATTCAATACTAAAAACATTTATTTTCTACAAGAAAATTTCCCACTACCTGCCATCTTCAAAACCATCTTTCAGCGTGTATCCATTTTACATTTTGATCATCTATGAGTGATTGGCTTTAGTCATTTCAGGTAAACTCCACTTGAATGCCTGGCAGTGAAGAGCTGAGATCAATATTTGCCATAAACATCTACTCAGTCAATCTGTCAGTTGTCACTTACTGAGAGTAGAATGGCAACTACAAGAATAGACAATTCAGAAATAAAAACTACATGCTTTAGACAAGATTTTGACAAGGATCCCAAGAACACACAATGGGGAAAGGTCAGTCTGTATACTATGGGGGTAAGGAAACTGGGTCTCTTTGTGCAGAACAATGACAGTAGCTTGTCATCTCACATTGTATACAAAAATCAAACCAAAAATAAACCAGAGGCTTAAATATGACCTACAGAAGGAGCACATTAGGAATCACCTCTATTACATTGACAACTACAGTTGATATCCCTGATGAATTTTCATAGAAAAATCCCCAACATATTACTAGCACACTGAATTGAACAACAAATAAAGATTACACCATGACCAAATAAGATACCATACCTGGAATACAAGTTTGTTAAACACATGACAATTAGTGCTAGCTATCACAGTAGCCAAATGGAAGATAAAATTTACACAATCATCTAAATAATGAGCAAAAATTGACAAGGATCAACATTGTATCACAGTAAGACAATAAACTAAAAAATGGAAGTTATATTTACAACATATTAAAAGGCATATATAAGAAGCACATCACTAAAACCACACTTAATATGGAAAAAATTGAAGGATTTCCCTTTAAGATCAGAGCAAAAGCAGGTCTGTCTGCTTCTGCCATCCCTATTCAACACAGCATTGAGAGTCCTAGCCCTTGAAATAAGGAAAATGTAAAAAGAAAACAATCCTGCAAATCAATAACAAAGAAATGTAATTATTTCTGTTCACAGATGACATGATCTTCTATGTACAAAACTCTAAATTCTATTGTGCCATTTTGCCACTCAAAGGTTTGTTTTGTAACCTTGTATGCACAATCACTATAATTCTAAATGATCAATTTGTATTTTTCTTCACCATAGTTCCTTTGTACTTCCCTGCATTTTATTACTAGATGCTGGTCAACAAACCCTAAGGGGGGAAAAACATCAAATAAGCTGTCAATGTTCAGAACTGACAATCTAAATAAAATATTTATAATTTGAAATGTGTGCACACACAAGACTTCTATGCATGTGTATGGTGTTTGTGTGGGTATTTGCATGTTAATACACATATATGTGGCCAGAGGTCAACATCAGGTGTCTCTTCCTCAGTCAATCACCACATTATTGTTTGGGACAATCTGTTGCTGAGTCTGGAGCTCACCACATCAGTTAGGCTGGCTGGCCAGTAAGCATCAGGAATCCACATGTCTCTGCCTGCCCAGTGCTTAGATTATAGATGTGTCACTGAGTCTCACTGCTTACATGAGTTTTGGGGATCTGAATTCAGTTCCTCATGCTTCAGTGGAAAGCACTTTAACTACTGAGATATCTCTCTGGCCTTTAGTGTTAGAGGTGAGATTATTAATTTGAGTTCTCTGTTGTTATAAAACTTATTTATGCATTATTTATTTTATATGTACATATATGTGTATGTATTTATTATATATGTATATGCACATGAGATATAAGTATAAATATACCTATTGCAGAGGCAGTTGAGTAGTCTCAGTAGAAACTATACAGCCTATAGAAACTAATACCCACTATGTTGTCTTTTGTAAAAGATTACCAAAATTTATGTCTGGAAAAATAAGTGAATCAAGACAAAAAAAAAGGTAAATAAAGCTTCTGCCAAGTGAGTATGGCTCACAATCACGTCTTGACTGGTTTAAAATGAGAAGAGAAAGTAAATTCACTCAAGAAATTGGTGTACAAAATACAGTGGTTTACTCAAACAGGCAGTAAGTCAAAAAGGAAGAAAATAACATATTTACAAACTGACATTAGATATTAAATTTTTAGGAGGAGAAACTTAACTCTGATAAGAACTCAGAACACAGCTGAATGATAGGTCCCAGCCATAAATGCAAGCAGAAATTGGAGGAGAAATCATGCCTTACATTCTACATCAAAGAGACATCACCACTTACATGATTCATAGAAGCTATGCAAGACAGTGAGATCTCCAGGAGAAAAAAAAAAACAGAAGAAGTGCAAAAGGATAAGACTATAAAGACAACACAGGTCTGCATTTAATGACATTTTTCAGTCATTCATAAAACTTGGCATCACTAACTATAAAAGGTCATTACCCATATAATTTCCTAACATTGTAAAAGTATTCCTATATTATATGCTCTTTTAAAAATCCTTATTAAGGGCAGGAGAGATGTGTTAGCCATTAAAAGGCTAGATTCACAACCCAGTTCCTTACTGAATATCTTGTAGGTACAAAGCATTGTACTAAGCAGTAGAATGGAACAAGAAAAATTTGGTTACAGTGCCCATAAGAGTTTATAATATAGTAGGAAAATGTAGGGAAGTAAAGATACCCATAAAGATGGATGACAAATTGGGGAAGAAAAGGTTGGAAATGGTTGAAGAAGTAAGTAACCTCAGAGTGGTTACAATTAATGTGGAATAATTTAAAATCTCATTGTATTGTTCAATTGTAATTGTAGAGAGTGCTTCCAATTCCAGAGGGTTAAAAATGATAACTCTTAAACTGTAATCATTGTGGTGGTTTGAATAGGAATACTCCCCATAGACACATGTGCTTGAATGCTTGGCCAGGAGAGAGTGGCACTCTTAGGAGGTGTGGCCTTGTTGGAGTAGGTGTGGCCTTGTTGGAGGAAGTGTGTCAGGAATGTGTCACTGTGGAGGTAGGCTTTAAGGTCTCAGATGCCCAGGCTATGTCCAGTGTGGCTCACAGTCTCTCCCTGATGCGTGTGGATTTCAACTTCTACTCCAGCATCATGTCTGCCTGCATGCTGCTGTATTTCCCACTGTGATATTAATGGACTAAACCTCTGAACTGTAAACCAGTTCCAATTAAAGATTTTTCTTTATAAAAGTTACCATGGGAATGGTGTCTCTTCACAATAGAAGCCCTAACTAGGACAGTCATCTTCTGTCCATGGCAAATAATACAGGCATTAATATCATCAAAGAGGTATCACAGTAGTAACAATACTCTGCCGTTGAGTTATGATTGCCCCACTCAACCTGCAACATATTCTTTAAGTTGTTTTTTTCAGGGCTGCTCTACTTACCAAAATTCCTGCCCATTCATTATACTGCTATTTCATGAAGAGAACTAAATTTAACAGTAAACCCCACTATACAGATGCCTTCTCATCTATCAAACATCAAGGCCTTAAGGCATCAAAGCTTACCCCAGCTGTGCACTTTTTCTTCAAGGTAATGGCAGAATTGCAATACAATCAGGAGAACATTTTTTTCTCCTAGAACTGACTTTTAGTAATTATTTTATGATATAAATAACAAAAGTAGTTTACACTGACTCTGAGTCCTTGGAATCCTCCTGGGGATTCTGTACTTTTGCTGCTCCACATCTCTTATGACTATCCAAGGCTAAGAAATAAATGTGTTGAAACACAATACATTCTGTTTATAGAGTGTTAAGAAAAATATGCAAAACTTCTATCCTTAGACAGATACCATGATCAAAAAAAGAGAGAAAGGAGAAAGAGAGGAAAGAAAGAAAGAAAGAAAGAAAGAAAGAAAGAAAGAAAGAAAGAAAGAAAGAAAAGAAAAGAAAAAAGAAAGAAAGAAAAAAGAAAAGCTTGATAAAGCAGTGAAGAAAACAGCATTATTTCTGAAGCGATCCAACCTCTAAGGAAGTTTTCACAGATGATAAAGTTAGCAGTCACAGTCACGGAAAGGGAACATTATACTTTAAAATGTAATGCTGTTAGGACAGATGTGGCTAGGAGAAGAAAAACAAGACTATGCTGCATGTACCTTGAAATACTAAAATAGATAAAAAATGCTGGGTTTTGCCCATTTTCCCAAGATGTCATGTGTTTATCTACTTTTAGTTAAGCAGGAAATGGTTTCAATGGAAAATATCCTCCCTGCTAACAGGTTAAAACATGATCGACAGTTAAATGAACTATCATGAGCCTGTGGGATTTTATGTCATTCAATAATTTAATGTCACTAAAGGTCCTCTTTCCCCATATAACAGGAAATTGACTTTCTTATAAATGAAAAACATCCATCAATCTTACAATACAAGTTTTATTATACACATAAAAATCCATATAATATCCCAAGCCAATGTTTCATGAGGTCATACCACCCTGTCTAAAATAGTGGAATTGGAGAACTAAAGAGCTTCTAGACCAGTATTTATGTAATTAAAAGCATCATGCATTTTTAATCCAGAAACTATGTAACAAATGAGTTACCTAAGGAAGCTAGGTACAAGTATGCTTGATTTTACAATTCCTTTAAGGTGAGATTAAATAGTAATTCCTCCTCCCACACGCAAAACTTCTTATAATAGGCCTAGCAAATGCCAAGATGGGAATTGGATCTGAGAGAGGTCTAGAAGTCGTGTCCCTGGTTTCGTTGATTTTGTTTTATTAAAAGCATAGTTCTATCATGCAATAAATACATAAAAATAATCCCACTAGAGAATCATATTTGGAAGGTGAAAGAATGCATATTGTATTTGGAGCTCTTCAGAGCCTTAAAAAAACATTGGCAGACATATGATGATATGAACAAATCTTTTGTTTATATACAAAGTATATACCATACAAGTTTATACACAAATTTGTGTCTGTATAACTAATGGGACCAAGGGCCTAAAGCACCCAGCTTGGATTTGAGAACAACTGGCCACCGTGTGTGCCACTCCATAGATCACAAGGGTTGACTTGGTAAACCTGTTTTGAATGTGTTTATTTTTTCATATGCATTTCTCCAGAAGTTATGGAATTCATCATGGCAGGGACATACATTTCTCACCCAAAGAACAAAATCAATCAAGCTTTGGGGTCATCCATTTTTCATGGTGTCTTCCAACCCTCTTTGCAATCTACCAATTTTTCAACCTTCTCCCACAAGAAAATTTATTGTTACTATTTTAGCACTATCGATTAAAAGTAATTGCAGTGATTTATATTTATACATGCTTTGAGTTGATTATGCTTACAATTTTATAGTATGCTTCCCACTTTCTTACTGTAAAATGAAATTTAACAATTAGTATACTATAAATAATTAGCAGTAGCCACTTATTTTGGTCATTTTCATCATAAGAGAATTTTTCATTTTAAATAATGACTGTTTCTCTTTATGTACTATCAGATAAGTAATTCCTGACAAAATCATCCATAAAGTCTAATTTTAGAAATCAAATATTTAATTCTAACTTTTTAAAATTTATTTATTTATTAAAAATTTCCACCTCCTCCCCTCCTCCCAATTCCCTCCCACTCCCCCCATTTCCCCTTCCCCTCCCTCTCCAGTCCAAAGAGAAGTCAGGGTTCCCTGCCCTGTGGGAAGCCCAAGGTCCTCCCCCCTCCATCCAGGTCTAGGAAGGTGAGCATCCAAACAGACTAGGCTCCCCCATAGCCAGTACATGCAATAGAATCAAAACCCAGTGTCATTATCATTGGCTTCTCAGTCCGCCCTCATTGACAGCCACATTCAGAGAGTCCGGTTTGATTACATGCTCGTTCAGTCCCAGTCCAGCTGGCCTTGGTGAGTTCCCATTACATCAGTCCCACCGTCACAGTGGGTGGACACACCCCTCAAGGTCCTGACTTCCTTGCTCATGTTTTCTCTCCTTCTGCTCATCCTCTGGACCTTGGGAGCTCAGTCCAGTGCTCCAATGTGAGACTCTGTCTCTTTCTCCATCCATCGCCAGATGAAGGTTCTATGGTGATAGGCAAGATATTCATCTTAACCTTAATAAATAGCTAGACAATTTATTGTCCTCAAATGACAATATAAAGTGAAGCAACAGATTAACTGTTCTAGATTAAAGCTATAATTCACCCGAATAATACATATTCAACGTTTTCACCATCAAATAAAAATATTCTGAAAATCCAAGAAACTCTGTGTGTTTAGTGAGGAGAGAGAGGGCTTACTTGGAAATTTACCTGAAACAGGATTAAGTGAATAAGGAATGTTTTTGATTCAATGATTAAAATATTATTTGAAAAAATTCATAATTATCATTTCAGGATTTTAAAGTCCTAGGGTAAAGATGCCACAAAGATGGTAAATGAGTTTTATTTTATTGCTACAGCTATAAAATATCTTAAAGGAAGTAGTAAAACCACACTCAATAACCCAATCAAGATAACATCAAATGTAGTCTGGCACATCCTTAGGGTCAAGTGTACAATAAAACAACCTTGATTAAAGTCTTAAGAAAGATCAAGCAGGGAGGTGTAGTCAGTAGAATAACCATGCAATTCAAAATTGTCAACAACTCAGAATTCTGCAAAATCTTCATTTTTGTATTGTAAAGGATATTGTTCATATACACTGATTATAGCAGCAAAATGTTAGAATGCTTCCTTCCAAGAATATGGAGGGGAAACTTGGCACTTATATTTTTTGTTTCATATGCACAATTTTAGTTTATTATTTTAATTTTGTATACTTATGGGATATAGTATGGTAATCTGACATAGGCATACAATATTTAATAATTAGATTGGGTTTATTTCCATGCAATTATTTTTTATTAAATATTTGAAAAAAGATAAAAAGCCTATGTAAATAATCAAAAAAGAAGATTCAATTTGTGCTTGGTTGGACTTGGTTACCTTTACTCAATCAAAAGAACAGTAAATAGAAGCCAGAATCAAAATAAATATTTTTTATCCTTATCCTTTCTAAGGTTGTGGGAAGGTACTCTAACTGAAAACAACAATAAAATTTATTTAACATCAGCCTACCTCCGTACATGGAATTTTATCTATATGAAATCATTTCTTGTTATCATTGTCAGATTTTTTGTGTGTGACTGGGTGTGTTTCTCTTTTGGTAGCATGCAGAGTATCTCACTATACCAAAGACACTAAAACAGAGGTGAAGGTTCTTTAGGCACCAGCTCAACTTCTCCATGTTCAATGAGTTGTGTAGACGTAGTCTTCAGCAATGAAGCTTTGTCTTCAGTTTGTGGAGAAAAACCTATAGTCTTGGCAACATAGTGGATTGTTTGGGGGTTCCCCTAGGGCTTCTTTGACCAACAACTTAATTGTATGTAACCCAATCCTGGTATTGGAAGCTTCATTTGGTGACAAGATAAGGCCATTTGGGGCTCTGTCTTGTCCATTATTTGGTGACTTAATTTAGATTGTCTTCATATAGCTCTATGTTGCTGGACCTAATGACTTCCTTAGGGGAGGGGGTGAAAAGGCATGATGGCAATGAACACAGACACTGGGAGTCAGGTAGAAGGCTTACAGCAGACTCATTTAACAATGGGGAAAAACTTATATACCCTCCCAGCACCCAGGTTTCCGATTCATTGACAGTTGACATTTCATGCTCATCCCTCATTGGCTAGGCACAATCAGGACCTCTAACAGCACCTGTTACTAGGCACTTAGGAAACATCACTTGATCACTCCTTATTGGTCAGACATAGTCAGGACCTCTGTCCAAAGCAGTCAGACTCCAGGTTGGCTCCTTTTGGCCTGGTTGGCCTTAACTTCCTACATATCTCCCTTTTTTATTTATTACAAAGTGCACTCATTGGGAGGCAGAGTTCTTTGATCAGGCCTTGTCAACCCCACCTCAGGAGGGCTCAGTGACTAGACTGTGCCTGTCTTATTTTGGCCTGCCAGACAAGCTCTTAGCTGTCATTGACTACCAGCCCTCAAAGAGCATTCCTTCCTGGAGAGCTGCCAGGGTTGGGGGACTAGGAAGTAGCCTTTTGAATTGCAAGTGATCAGGCATGCATAACCTCTTGTGGAGGACTGCAAGAAGGATGCCTAAGAGCCTTTAACAGCTGACGAGTCACCTTAGTTGCTGTCTGCTGCTGTTGGATCTGTTGCAGGAGACGTTTAAGGAGAACAAGGATTAACAACACCACGCTGTTAATTAATGCATATGTGAGCATCCAAGAAGGATCCAACAGCCTTTTTATATTACGCCAAACTTTTTCAAAAAATGAGGAGTCAAAGGCCTTAATAAATCATTTTGTTTGGGGGACAATAAGAGCAAGAAAGGGGAATATATTCACTACCCATCCTGGGTTATTCCCTCTTTGGTGGAAGCAGGCTGATCCATGACTGGGTGTACATCTCTTATCAGAACCCATATTAGTGTTGTGGCAGTTTGAGGAAAAACACAAGCATACCCTCTCCTACAAGTTAGCAGGGTGGCTGGCAGCTGCCACTGGAGGGAGATATGATCTCTCCATCTCACTAAGGGGTAGGGGCATGTTCCTGGGCAGAGATGCCCAGTGCTTGTAAGCTGGGCTGAGTCTTTTGTCATCAAAACTGAGAAAGTCATATGGACAAGGACCTCTGTTAAGGCCAGATGAGGATCTCTCCTAGCCTCTGATGAGATAGTCCTGGCCAACAGCTCCTCAAGAGCTCAGTTGATCTCCTCCACAATGGCTTGTCCCTGTGGATTGTAGGGGATGCCAGTTGTATGGGAAATCTTCCAGGATCCAAGAAAGTCATGAATTGTTGAGAGGCATGGGCAGGGCTATACATGCAGACACATAGACACACAAACACTTAAAAATAATTAAAAATAATGTCAGGCAGTAGTGGTGCATGCCTTTAATCCCAGCACTCAGGAGGCAGAGACGGCAGATATCTGTGAGTTCAAGGCCAGCCTGGTCTACAAAAGCTAGTTCCAAGACAAGCTCCAAAACAATAGAGAAGCCCTGTCTTAAAAATATTTTAAAATATTATATTCTAATGTTATATTATAAATTATAATTATTTATACTTATATATGAATTATAATTACTATAAACATTATAGTCTACTGAATATACGTCACATTTATTATCATCTATTTATTATCTATTTATCTATCTATAATCCTCCTGTCTATCAGTCATCTATCATCTAGCTAGCTATCATCTATTTATTTTACCTATGAGTCTGTCAATATGCTTAAGTTGCTTAGCCAACGAAAGATACTAAAGAGTTGAAAATAAGTAAGAGGAGAAATAGAAATTTTGAAAGATAACAGTTTTGACATCAATAGTCCTGAGATTTTTGGTTTTCTTCTATTCCATACCAGGTGGCTCTTCTGATATGAGACAGAAACTCTGAATATTTCTCTAGAAACATTATTGGGTTTAGAGAAGGAGAGAGCCAGGTTCCAACTTCAATGCCAGCTTTGATTTTTAATTGAGTTGGGACTACAACTTTTCTGAGACATAAAGAGATAGAGATGTTTAGATGGTGAAGTCTTATATGTTACAGGTACCAAGGCTCAGTCCTCTGAGTTTTTATTGGAATCTGAAAAGGTTGGGAGTGGAGGAAGGGATACATGGACTGTATCTTTATTGTAAGTATAGGGAGCCCTGCTAAGATCTTGGTTTTTGGCAAATGATTGTCAATTAGTTTGTTATTGCATCCAAAATAATAGTATCTGATAAGCCATTCAGTCCAGGGATGTCCAGAAGATTAGTTAGTCCTGTCCAATTAATTCCTAAAAGTGGTTTCCTAAGGAAGAATCTGGACAATGCTCCAACTGAAAGCATGTCACCAATCAAGGGATCCAGGATCACCCACATTGTCCTATAAATTTGAATACTGTTCACTCCAGCTCTACAGAAATATCGCTTGTTCTCCAAATTAATCTCACGATTTCCTGCAAAACTAATCTGAATGTCCAGAATAATTTTCTTTTGTTTACATTTTTAGCATAAACCTTAACATCATTGACTCTAAGGGCCTGCTGACCCACGCTCACTTTTGTGAAGGTGAAGGTGCTCAGCATTTGCTCCCTGCACAGTTGGTTCTATGGTTTCTCGAAAGAGCCTCTCTATAAATTGACAAATAAAAGGCCACACGTGCTTTACCATCTTGTTTAGCCATTCTGCTCTCTCGGTGTCTGGAAAATGAGCCCAGGCGGGCAGATTACAAGTGTGCACCCCCAGGCACACAGCTCGCTCTTTGTCCTCCAACAGCGCCAGCGCACAGCACAGGTGGCTGGTCTTGAAGCCATGGCTCCAGCTGCACCAGGCAAGAAGCTCAAGTGCAAACAACACCCAAATGAGGATCAGCCCCGGGTAGCCGAGGGTGTATACTGGCAACAGCAGCAGCAGCAGCAGCAGCAGCAGCAGCAAGAAGTTGTGACCACGGCTACGTCCACCTACCAGCTGCCAAGAGTCAAAGGGGATCAGGAGCTGTGAGGACACACCAGAATAGCCAGCTGTAGCCTCTTTCTGTGGGTCAGGCCCAAGCTCCCACTGCTCGGACCACCCACCAGAATCCCAGTGGGCCCGGCAGAAGCAGCAGGCATCCTGGACCACTCAGGTGAGCTCAAACACCTGGGGTGGCCCAGGCCTCTGGCCCTCAGACCCCAGCTTTACTAGTGACACACTGCCGTTCCTGGACAGGCTGCTGAAGCCCATGTCTGTCCCAGGCTGCCCTCCATGCACTACTGCAAAGTCTGCAGGGTCAGCTGTGCAGGGCCACAGACCTATTGAGACCAACTGGGAGGACAGAAGTATCCCAAGAAGTAGACAGTGGCTCAGATGACAGGCACACAGCCTAACAGAAGTCTGAGAGGGGCCCAGAGCCTTCATTGTGGCCTAGTTGCACACCAGGCTAGGGAAGCCTATTACCTCTGAGCCCACACCTCAAAGTATCACCTACACCTGAGGTTCGGACAGCATCCTGAGACCTCAGTCAAGCAGGAAGTTCACACACCTCAGACCTGGCCAGCACAGGCCTTCGGGTCCTCATCTCCTGTGCCATGACTCCATGCAATTCACTTCTCTCTGCTGAGGTGAATGTGGCACTCCCACAGATAGGTCCCTCCATCCCACCTGTCAGCACCCCTCTGAGAGGTACAGCAGAAGATCAACAGTCAACAGGGGTGGGAAATTGTATTGGACCTTTAGGTCTAGTGATTAGTGGGGGACTTCTGTGGTTCTTTAGGTCACAGCTATATATGCCCACATGGTGTCTCCAGACAAGGGCTTCGTTTGGGATCTAAGCATTGTTTCTGCCTCCTGGGGTGGGGGGATCAGACCTTATATGGAGACACTGGGTGAATCGAAAATTGTGCCTTCCTAACCAAATGGGCAGGCAAACATGATAGACAACATGAAGAAAATGATGGGGGTCCCAATGCTTACTTGCCAAAGAGACTGAGGGGCCTTCCAAAAGAAGGAAAAGATGGGGCTCCCAAAGTTTACCTGCCAAAGGGACCAAGGGGCCTTTCTAAAGAAGGAAAGGATGGGTATCCCAATGCTTACCCGCTGAAGGGACCGAGGGACCTTTTCACGGAAAATACACTGTCTTGGGGACACTGTGCAGCACCACAAGTGGGAAGAGGAGGATGACTAGAACCTGTTCCAGGCAAAACACAAAAATTACTACCACGGTGACAAAAAGGACTCTGACCTGGTGAGTTTGAAACCTGGGTTAGAAGTCCCTGTTCTGGGCACCGGGTGCTGCTGGCCCTAATGTCTTGGCGTCAAGGAACACAGATACCGGGAGTAAGGTAGAAGGCTTAGAGCAGACTAGTTTATTTAACAATGGGGGAAAACTTATATACCCTCCCAGCACCCAGGTGTTCTCATCCGTTGACAGTTGACACTTCATGCTCATCCCTCCTTGGCTAAGCAGGAACAGGACCTCTAACAGCACCTGTTACTAGGCACTCAGGAATCATCACTTGGTCACTCCTTATTGGTTCGGCAGGGTCAGGACCTCTGTAAGCAGCAGGCAGACTCCAGGTTGGCTCCTTTTGGCCTGGTAAGCCTTAACTTCCTACATCTATATATTTTAGGAAGCTTCTGCTATATTAGGTTTCCATACTACCCCCAAAATGGCCCTTAAGTTTAGCTGTCTCTTCCCCCATTACCTTCCTTGTCCTCTCCTCTCCTCCCTTCCATGATTGATCCTCCCTTTCCAGAAATCCCTATCCATCCATAACTATCTATTCTATTCTCCTGTCATAGGGAGATATTTCTGTCCCCCTCCCAGCCCCTTACTGTGTGCCTACCCTCTGTTGTTCTACAGATTGTAGTGGGGTTATAACTTGACTTAATAGCTAAAATCCATATATAAACAAATATATATCATATCTGTCTTTCTGGATCTGAGATACCTCACTTGGGATGATTTTTGTCTAGTTCCATCCATTTATCTGTAAATTTCATGATTTTATTCTTTTTAACAGCTAAGTAATACTTTGTTGTATTACTGTACCACATTGTCTTTATCCAGTCTTCTGTTGAGAGACATCTAGGTTGTTTCCAATTTCTGAATATACCAGCAATGAACATGGTTGAGCAAGTGTCCTCGTGGTACAATGAAATATTTCTTTGAGTATATACCAAAAATGGTATATCTCAAGAATGAATTTTGAGATAGATCAATTCTCATCTCTCCGAGGAACTGCCACACAGATTTCCATAATGGATGTACAAGTTTTTATTTCCAATAGCAACAGATGAGTGGTCTCCTTACTCGAAATTCTCTCCAGCATGAGCTGTCACTTGTTTTATTGATCTTAGCCACTCTGGCAGGTACAAGATGAAATCTCAAAGTAGTTTTGATTTGCATTTGCCTGATGGCTAAAGATGTTGAACATTTGTTTAATTGCTTCTCAGCCATCATGTTTCTTCTTTTGAGAATTCTCTGTTTAAGCCTGTACCCCATTTTCAATTGGGCTGTTTTCTTGATATATAGTTTTTTGAGTTATTAGTCTATTTTGGATATCTCTATTGAGTGTGTAGTTGATAAAAAGTCTTTCCTGTTCTATACGCTGCTGCTTTGTACAAATGATAGTGTCCTTTGCCTTACAAAAGGTTTTCAGTTTCATGAAGTCCCATTTATTACTCATTGATCATAATGTCTATACTTACACTGTTCTTCTCAGAAAGGCTTTTCCTGTACCAATGAGTACAAGGCTATTCCACACTTTCTCTTCTATCAGGCTCAGTGTGTTCTGGTGTTATGCTGAGGTCTTTGATCCACTTGGACTTGAATTTTGTTCAGGGTAATTAGTATGGATCAATTTTCATTCTTCTACATGCTGACATCCAGTTTGACCTGCGTCATTTATTGAATATGCTGTCCTTTTTCCAGTACATATTTCTGGCTTCTTTTATCAAAAATTAGGTGTCCATAGGTGTGTGAGTTTATGTCTGGGTCATCAATTCAATTCCACTGATAGATATGTACCTTTTGTAACAATACCAGGGTGTTTTCATTAATATATCGCTGGAGTACAACTTGAAATCAGAGAGAGTGATATCTCCAACAATTCTTTGATTATTCATGATTGTTCTTAGATATCCTGGGGTTTTTTGTGTTTCTGTATGAAGGTGAAAATTGTCCTTTCAAGATCTTTTCTTGAAGAATTTTTCCTTTGATGAATATATAATGTCCTTCCCTATCTCTTCTTATTAGTTTTTGTTTGAAGTTTACTCTGTCAGATATTAAAATATCTACAATATTGCTTGGTATGTCCATTTGCTTGGAATATATTTTTCCATCTTTTTACCCAGAGATGATGTCTAAAGTTGATGTTAAAGTGTGTTTCTTAGATGCAACAAAAAGATGTCTCACATTCAGTCTGTTAGCTTGTGTTTTTTTTTTTTAACTGGGGATCTGAGACCACTAATGTTGAAAGATATTAATGAAAAGTGGTAGTTGATTCTTGTTTTGTTGTTGTTGTTATTGCTGTGGTTGTGGTGGTGTGTGTACATCTCTCCCCTCTTTTGATCTGTTGGTCCAGGATTGTTTATTCCCTGTTTTCTTGGGTATCATTAACCTCTTTAGGTTGGAGTTTTTCTTCTAGTGCCTTCTGTAGGGCTGGATTTGTATTTACTTATGGCTTAAATTTGGGTTTCATCATGGAATGTCTTATTCCTCCATCTATTGTGATTAAAAATTTGGGCTGGCATCTGTGATCTTGTAGAGTTTTTAGAAGATCTGTTCACCCCTTTCTGGCTTTTAGGGTCTCCACTGAGAAGTCAGGTGTAATTCTAATAGATCTGCCTCTATTTTACTTGATCTTTTTAAACCCTTAAAGCTTATAATAGTCTTTCTTTATTCTGTACATTTATTTAGTGTCCTGATTATTAGACACCAAAGGGATTTTCTTTTCTGGTCTAGTCTATTTGGTGTTCTGTATGCATCTAGTACCTTGCTAGGTATCTCTTTCTTTAGGTTAAGGACATTGTCTTACATGATTTTGTTGAAAATATTTTCTTTGCCTTGGTTTATTTTCTTTCCCCTATTTCTTTTATTCTTAGATTTGACCTTTTCATAGTGACCCAGATTTTCTGGATGTTTTGTGCTAGGACTTTTTTTTTTTTTTTTTTTTTTTTTTGGTTTTTCGAGACAGGGTTTCTCTGCAGCTTTTTTTAGAGCCTGTCCTGGAACTAGCTCTTGTAGACCAGGCTGGCCTCGAACTCACAGAGATCCGCCTGCCTCTGCCTCCCGAGTGCTGGGATTAAAGGCGTTCACCACCACCACCCGGCTATGCTAGGACTTTTTTATATCTTAACATTCTCTTTGACTGAGCTGTAAAAGATTTTAGCATGTTTTCAGTGCCTGAGATTATTTCTTTCATCTCCTGTATTCTGTGGTGAGGCTTGCCTCAGAAGTTCCTGTTCAACTCTAAATTTTTCACTTCCAGATTTCCCTCACTCTGGGTCTTCTTTACTGATTTTATTGCCACTTATAGGTCTTAAACTCTTTCACGCCTTTTCTTCACTGTTTGCATTTTCATATACTTCTTTAAGTTGTCTATTCATTTCTTCTTTAAGAACCTCTATTATATTGAAGTCCTCAATTCTTAAAGGCCATTTTAAGGTATTTCTCTCGTGCTTCAGCTATATTGCAATACTCAGGGCCTGCTCTAGTGGAAACATATTGCCCTGGATGTTGTTGATTGTTTTTGTTATTGTTTGCTTTTGTGTTCTGCTGGAGTCTAGGCATCTGGGTTTGGGAAGATTGTAATTCTAGTGCTGATATCTGGTCTCGTCGTTTTTGGGTGGGTGTTTGTTCATTGGTTTCTGTTATCATCTCTGGTTCTTAGGAGAGTGTGGTAGTTATGTGTTGCCTTGTAAGAAAATCTTCTGGGCTCTTGATAAGTGTGGTTATCAGAGGTTCCAGATAAAATGTGCCTCTAGGTATTGGGAGCTGACACTTAAGAATTGGCATGGGCTAGGTATGGAAGAATCTTGGACAGGGCGGTCCACAGGTGGAAAGAAAGCAGGGTGTTCCTCCAGGATCTTCTTAGTCTCCTGGGAATGGGGGCAGAGGGTGAGTAGAGGCAGTAGCATATGATCTGTTACAAAGCTGTGGTTGAAGCTAGGGGATTGGATTTAAAGGAGAGAAAAGAGAGCAGAGAGCTGAAGCTTACCTACCTTCTTCCCTAGCCTTAGTGGCCCAAGGAGTGCCTGTTGGAGTTGGGTCTGGGATAAAGCAATGAGTGTGGGGAAGGAAGTTTTAAGATCTATGTGATCCACTGAAGAAGGGGTCAGAGAGGAAGGGGAGGCCACAGACAGTGGTGTGCTGCAGAGCTAGAGATTTGACTGGGGGATTGTATATGGGGGAGCTCAGAGAGAGTCGAAGATTTGCCTACCTGCTTCCCTGGTCAGAGTGACAGATATTTTCTTAATAATGCAAATATTCCTGAAGAGGTAAAGTATCCTCTGGGGGAATGCAGATCCCATACATGATGAGAATCTGTTTTTGTTGTTGTTGTTGTTGTTGTTGTTGGTTGTTTGTTTGTTTTGTATCCTGTTTAGTAGATACTGTGCCTTTGGATCCAAGCAATGGGTTAGATGTCAGCCATCAGCAATCCCCAAAGCCTGCATTATCTATGTACAATACGAATCAGCATGCTAATAGTCAATAAACTTGGTTCGTATTTCCTTCAATACATCCACATTCTTGTTGATGCTATCAAAAAGTAATCTCTTCCTGCCAGGCAAAACTTTTTTGAGAGACCCCAAAATGAAATTTCATCAGTATCTGATTAGATGTCCTGGGAAAATAAATCATAATTATCTAAACATCCCTTGTGTGAAAGACATTTGATCCAGCAAAACCTCAGCTCTAGCATTGGTGACTACCCTCAAAAGGAGACCCTTTAAGTTGAATAAGCTTCTTTACTTTTCACTAGAATTTCCCATCACCAAGCAACTAGTGCGCTGCATATCCTTATCCAAAGTTTTATTTCTGGAGTTTTGATTTGGTGGCATGCCAGAACTACCTCATATAAGGTTGCTACTCTTTGTGTGCATGTCCTACCAACTTCAAATGCTGATAAAACATGTTGATAAGTTGCAGCCACAATAGGAGTATTTGTAGAATGGAAATCAGAGCGCATGACCGATCAAGGTTTCTTAAAACAAAGAGCCAGTTTTCAAACATTAACAGGCACACAATTGTACTGACTCAAAACTTTTCAAAAAAAAGTCTCTACCCTCACACAAAAGAAATTTCCATTTTCTGTCAGTACTTACTATTTCTAATTCAGCTGGCTTTTGCTTTAATTTTTCAATATTTCACGTAGGAAAGACTATGTTTAATAGTCCACAATATTTCTAGGAATAGAAGTTTTTAATCAGCTAGAATCTGGTTCTTCTCAGATTTCACCACTTATACAGTCCTTCAAATGCAAGTGGGCTATTTTATCACACACCCATAACATACTCCAGCTATCTTTAAAAGCACTATGTTTGAGGGATCCTCTTTCTTTATATATTCAATGAGAGCTCGTATTTTGATTTCTCTCTACATATAACATTATGCATTAACCTCCCTGACTTCCTGAAAGTGACTTGAGGGAAAGAGCCATCTTAGGTAACATTTGAACATCCAGTAACTGTCCCTTGCTTTCCATTGTTTTTGGAAGACATTGTTCTCATCATTCTCCTAAAGAAATATTCTTATGTAATTTTTCCAAGATGGGTTTTGTGTGTGTGTGTGTGTGTGTGTGTGTGTGTGTGTGTGTGTGTGTAGCCCTAACTGTCCTAGAACTTTCTCTGTGTCGCAGGCTGTCCTAGAACTTGGAGATCTGACTGCTTCTACTTCCAGAGTGCTTTTATTTAAAGCTATTTGCATCTGCTTACTATAAAAGTTTTATAATCTGTCTCTACTTAATCTACAACTCCTCTTTATAGTCACCAGAATGTTTCAGGTAGCTGCTTGCGGTCTTCCTTTCCACGTTATACCCTGCTCTCACACTGTGCAAATTCAACATCATTAAGGATGTCTCATACAGCTCCACTCTGTACTTTAATTTTCCTTGGAGGGTCCCCTCGGTCCTAGCAGGTACATTTTTCTGAGATCTCCTATGCAACTTAAGTTTCACCTTTACAGCTTCATGCAGTGGCTGCTTGGAGCCTCTTTTTAGGGACTATGGCTCTGTCATGCATTGGCTGACTTTAGGCCCTTTCTGAGACTCGGAAGTAAAACTCAGTGCCACCTCAGTCTTCTACCTCTTATATTTGCAAAGTCAGTACCCTCTGGGTGGTACTGGGATGGAGCCTAGATCTCTTGGATCATAGCTGTGTCACCTTCTAGGTGCTGAAACTGAGAGAACACGTTTTCAGTTACTGCTTTTGAGAAACATGGAATATCCCCAGCTGAATTCTCCGTTCAGCCTTTCTCCTTTCATATAAACTTGCGTCTTTACTATTGGAAACCTTTAATGAGTGAGAACTTGCCCTCGGGAAACATTTTCTATTTTCTCAGTGAAGAGTGTTAGGTTTCTCTTTAATAGTGCTATTCTTCAAAAGTTACAGCTCCTTTGTTGTCTGTGTCCTTCTCGTCCACGACATTCACCTTGCTCACACACCTTTCCTGCACCAAATACATTAGTCCATTATCTTCATAATCAATTTCACTCAAGTTCTTGAGACAAGAGCTAGTTTTTGGTTAAAATTAAGCATGAATGGCTTCTAGGGCAACTCCCAATCAAGACCTTGTTTTCCTATGAAACTTCATGAGCGGGGACCTACTGTCTCTATTTCTCGCAGCATGCTTTTCTTCCAAGTTCTGATCAGAATGGTCCATTGTGCTCTAATTAAAGCATTCAAGGACTTTTCTAAACCAAAGTTTAGAATTCTTCCAAAGTCCAGCCACAAAACAGGGCCAAAAACCAAATGATCAAGTTTATCACAGCAATGATCCCACTTCTAGATCCAGTTTTCTAATTGATGTAATCAGATGTAGTGACAGGAGAATCAAAAAAGCAAAGTGTTTGGCTCACAGTTCACGAGTGCAGTCCATCATGGCAGAAAGGTCATGGTAGCAGAAACCTAAAACAGGTAGTCACAGTGCATCCACAATTGTGAACAGAGAGTAATGAATAAATACTGCTGCCCAACTCCCTGTCCTATTTATACAATACAGGCTTACAGCCAAAGAATGGTGGCATTTATGGTAGGTCTCTCGTCCCACCTCAATTAACACAATCAAGATGATTCTATATACACATTACTAGAGGGCTTTCTCCCATGTGATCCTAGATTCTGTCAAATTGGTGGTTAACAGCTGTCACTAACACTAACGCACCACACAACCAAAACTCCATCCTTTTTTCTTTTTTCCCCAGAGTGGAGCCACATATTTCTCCATTGAATTTAAACTCCCTGAAGAATCGTTTTAAGTAGTCTTTCCAACACTTCCAGACAAGTCAATTTTCTATGCTTCAACAGCATTTACCTTGATATCACTCACCTTGTATGAGGAACTAAAAGGTACTGTCTCTCCTCATATATCTGTCCTATGGAATCTACTGAGAGACAGAAAAAAAATCCTTTGTTCAGAGAAGTTTCATGGCAGAATCACAATCTCTAATTACAGATTATCCCTTATTTGAAACACTCTAATATTCCGGCTTTTATTGTTATAGTAAAACAGGTACCATATTTATCATTTTAGTATCTTGAACTGAATTTTGAAAAATCTTTTCTGGATATACAAAACTTCCTTTGGAAACCCTTATTATTATTAGCTTTATTATTATTAGTCTTTAGATTTGAATATTTAAACTGAGGTATCCACAGAAGCCAGAAAGGAAAAAGGAGACTGGGGGAATTGGTGAAAAAGAATCTTCAGAGAGGGAGATAGTGGGGTGCACGTGCTATGAGGGAGTAACAGAAATAATTGTGGGAACACCAATTGATGATTGGGGAGAGGGGTGATGTGGGGATAAAGGAAAACAAGAGATAAATAACACTAAGGATGTTTGAAAAATGTATACAACATATTATTGTAAAAGCTTACTTAAAACAATATATATATGTATTCATATATATGTATTACACACATATATTTTTAAATTGACTTATAGCCATGAGGTAATAATGTTCCCCCAAAGAGCTGTGCATTATCTAAAAAAACTACTGTAGTGTAAGGCATGGAAAACCTCCCTTCATGTTGTTGTTTGGCTGATTACAAACATTACTGAAAACTATGTTGGGTATTGTCATTGTTCTTTACTGCCTTCCAAGACTTGAAGGAAAGACCCTATTGTTGAAGATACCAAATACTTCAGACATAGAACTTAATGACTAGACATCCACAGTGGTCCAATAATGGCACTTTTCTCTTGTATGTAACCAACATTTGTTTAATTGGACTTTAGTCTTACTCAATAAAAGGGAATTCATGCCTCATGCCTAGTACTATAAATTGAGACAATTACCCAGGACTGGAAAGGTCAAAGGTCCCGAGAGAAGAACCTACTTCTGTCATTTTCCTAAACCAATAAAATTCATAACTGTATTTCAAATATTTATCTGTGTACTCACAGATAAATGAGCTCTTATGTCTCATCAAAAAAGAGCTGCTTTTCATAATTGGTCAAAATTCAGAGTGACTATGATGTGATCAACCCTCAACTGATAAATCTGCAACGTAACTCTTACACCTAAGGCTCAGGGAATTTTGCAGAAGAGAGGAAAGAAGGATCATAAGAGCCCAAGATGCCTGCTTCTCGATAATCACAATAGGGAAAATGCACCCATGCAGTCTGTACAATATGGTTGCTTGAACAAAACCTCCATAACGGCAATAGCACTTGATATACCAGTGTTAACAGGGAAATTCCATAGAGTTCTCACCTCTGGTTGAAGATCCACAGATGGTCAGTGGTTGCTGAGAGCAGGAGAATCAGTTTTCTCTGGGAATGGGATCCCACATAGGTTCTCTAATTTCAAGTTCTCAGCCCTAGACAGGTACATAGGAATAATTCTAATTGGACTCAGTAGATTTTACAGAGAGAGAGAGAGAGAGAGAGAGAGAGAGAGAGGGAGGGAGGGAGGGAGGGAGGGAGAGGGAGAGGGAGGGAGAGGGAGAGGGAGAGGGAGAGAAGGAGGGAGGGAGGGAGGGAGAGGGAGAGGGAGAGGGAGGGAGAGGGAGAGGGAGAGAAGGAAGAGAGAGAGGAAGGGAGGGACTGGGATAATAATAAGAATTAAAGGAGAAATCATGAATGGGGTGGGCAGCATAAGGAGGGAGGAGTTGGAGGAGAGAGGATTGGTGGAGCTGATACAGATGCACTGCTTGTGTATGAAATTAAAAAAAAAAACAAAGTTAACTTTTTTTTTCGAGACAGTGTTTATTTGTAGCTTTGGAGCCTATCCTGGAACTAACTCTTGCAGACCAGGCTGGCCTCGAACTCACAGAGATCTGCCTGCCTCGGCCTCCCCAGTGCTGGGATTAGAGGTGTGCATGACCACCGCCTGGTAACAAAATTAATTTTAAGAAGCTTTCCTGGATATGTACTACTCTCTTTGAAACCCTTGCTATTTTTAACCCTTTCAGGGGACAACTTTTTTCTCCTGATACTATTGCAGTTAGAGTTCCCATGCATGTCTATGCCCAATGCTTATAGAGACCAAGGCAATGCAACCTAAGTTCCTTCATTTTTTTCAGCCAAGCCCATTTATTCCCATCCTATAAGAGTCTCCTCTAACAAATGTATGGACACTGCAAATTGGTCTAAGTACCACTCACATAAGCAGATACCTCTTGGCCATTGCTAAGATCTAAAGGTGGAAGCACCAGTTGTTATCTTCTCTTGGGAAAATATATATTTGGAAGAAATTTGTATAGAACCTGCAAGTGAGAAGTGTCACGCACCGCGCCCCCGTGTCTGCGTTCGGTGTGCTGGCACCCAGTTACCGAGCTTCGGGCAAGGGGCAGGAGGTTAAAAAACAGACACACACAGACAGAGAGACAACAACACGGGTCATCCTTGAATTCCCCAAGAATGCCCCCTTTATTGTGTTCAGGGGCAGATTATATTGAGATAGCCATGCCCCAGCCAAACCCACCAGAAACCACTCTCCTGCCATCAGGAACTCCTGAAGGTCTCGTGCTCAGAGCAGCTGTAGGCACTCAGATCAGGGGATTACAAGAAATTCAGGATCTGGGGTCTCACTGCTCCCAACAGAGAAGAGAATTCGGGAAGAAAATTTCTAAGCCACAAATATGTTGAGCATTGTTTAGAAGAGGTAGCTCAAACTCTATTTGGGCACGCCCATTGGTTTCCTAGACCAAAGAAAGCACAGCCATAAGGTGACCTATTCTCACTTTTAACCATTCCCTTCTACCTCTCTATTCCCTAGGTTGGTCAACAACTCTCAGACTCAGTTCACCCCAGTTCCTTCCACAATCCCTCCAAATACAATCCCAAACACCATAGCCTCCAATGCTGAAATCCTTTAAGTCTAAAACATCTCAAATCCCTCAAAATGAAAACTGCAAATTTTAAAATACTCAAAACTCAAATTATCATTTTAACAAAATAAGAGAGGTAGAAGCCAAATCTGGGGAAAGGATTGCCTCTATGACTCAGCAAAGTGAAAACTTCATTTAAAAATGTGACATTTTCCCGTACTGGACAGCTGGTGAAATTCCAGGAGCTTTTAATGAATTAACACCACATTTGCTTGAAGCAGTGAGTCAAGTTGCTTACTGGTTCAAAAATAATTGTGTGCAGAGTAAGAAAAAAAAGATAATGGAATTGCTCTCTGATCCCACAGTGTCTCTACCAAATCTATGATTTCTATATGAAGGCGTGTGGAGCAGATTTCTGAGCAGTCAAAACACTGTAGAGGCGTGGCATAGAAGATGGGCAATTTCGATAGCAAATGTTAATGTCAGTGTGTATGGAGTCATGAAAGCGCTTCAGAAAGAGCAATGCCAGCAGGAAATGAATGCAAACATATTCTCTAAGAAACGCCATTTCCTAAAAGCTGTAAATGAAATCTAAATGAGCTTGTAGGTGCCTATGCCTATTCAGGTATGTGCAGAGACAAGAGGGCAGGAAGTTTCTTCCTCCATCGTTTGACACCTATTTTCTTGTGCCAGGGTCTCACATTGAACCATAAACTTGCCAGAAAGCTCCTGGGACTGCCAATCTCTGTTCCCCAATGCTAGCTTCTCTAGCATATGGCCATGCCCATCTTTTTAGGGGGGCACTAAGGATTCAACTCATGATGGAACAGCACGTGTGCTTCCAAATAGGACCCTATCCTCAGCCACTGTATATAGTCTCCTAAAAAGAGTCACAAAACTAGACATGGTGGCTCATGCTTGTAAGCTCAGCACACGAAAGGCAGAATGAGGACTGCTGCAAGTTCAGGTGAGCCGAATCTGCAGAATGAGACCCTATTTCAAACACCCTAAATAAGTAAGTAAAGAGACAGGAACTGAACTGGGGAAAGGGCTATTGGTGCTACAGGAAGGTCCACATCTTTTTTTTTTCTTTTTTCT
The DNA here is from genome assembly GCF_903992535.2 of Arvicola amphibius. Lineage (NCBI taxonomy): Eukaryota > Metazoa > Chordata > Mammalia > Rodentia > Cricetidae > Arvicola > Arvicola amphibius. Next base: position 50,428,109 of record NC_052065.1, read on the forward strand.
TTTTCTGGTTTTTCGAGACAGGGTTTCTCTGCAGCTTTTTTAAAGCCTGTCCTGGAACTAGCTCTTGTAGACCAGGCTGGCCTCGAACTCACAGAGATCCGCCTGCCTCTGCCTCCCGAGTGCTAGGATTAAAGGTGTGCACCACCACCGCCCGGCTAGGAAGGTCCACATCTTATAGTGGCTTCAGCAGAAGCAACAGATGCTACACAGGTTCCAAACTGGGATTAGGACAAAAAGTATAAGGAAAGTTCTGCATCATGCAGTGGATCCAGTGGATGCTGAGGGCCCCTTGTGGCTATTGGAACTGAGCGGGAGGTCCACAGGCATGTATAGTGCTCTATAGCACAGAGGGTAAGACCCAGTCAGGAGGCCTGGGCTGACAGAGGAGTTGTGGGGAGTTTATTTTCTTGTCCTGTCTATTCTGGTGTTCCATGGGCTTCATACACCTGATTGGGGATAGGTTTCTCTGAATTTGGGAAGTTTTCTTCTGTGGTTTTATTGAAATTATTTCCTATGATTTGGAAGCAGTATTTTTCTCCCTGCTTGTGGTGTCACAGACTCTCCCATGTTCTGCACATACATTTTTAAAAGTATGAGTTCCTCTGCCTTATCTTCCAACTCTGATATTCTGTTGGTGAGGCTTTCTACTAACCTTTGTTTCTCACTCTTCTCATTTTTCCTTGAACCTCAAAGATAGAGACTCTGGCCCAAAATCCCACCAGCCCTATAGAGGGAACTGACATCTCCACCATACTACGACACAGTTCTCTCCTGAACATTGCAAATACCTCCACTAAAGAAAAAAGGGGGGATTGAATTTTTTAAAAACTAAATAAAAAGAAATAGAAAATAAGCCACCAAACTAACCCCAAATGTGCAAGTCCCAGCACTGAAACAAGACCAAGATAACATGCATTCCACAAAAATTACTGACCACATACTAATGGCTCCAAATGAGAGTAATTTAGAAGAAATTCCAGACAAAGAGTGTTCCCAACCTAACCACAAAACCTCTGACCTACAATCTGTCCTGCTTGCAAAATATGCTATGGCAGTGGTGGCACAGAACTTGTGGGAGCTGCCAACCAATATGTGATTTGATCTAAGGGTCCATGAGATAGAACCCATAATGAACACTGATGGGGTCTCCAAGAACCAGAGTCTAGATAGTCCAGAGATCTGAGGTAAAACCAAATACTACGGGTCTAAAAAAAAAAAAAAGAAAAAAGAAAGAAAGAAAGAAAAGAAAATCTGTGACAATAAAATGACTCCTAATGACATTCTGTTTTATTCACAGATTAGGGCCTTATGCAGCCAACATCAGAGAGGATTCCTCCTGCAGCAGAAGGGAACAAATAGACCCAGAGCAAGATATTATGCAGAGAGTAAGACCTTGGAACAGTTAGCTCTTATCAAACCCCTCCCCTCAGAGTTTAGGGAACCCATAGAAAAAGAGGCAGAAGGAGTGGAGGAGAGAGAGGGCACAGAGGATACTTGGAGAACAAGGGCCTTTGAAAACAACTGAGCAAAGCTCTTATGAATTTTACAGACTGAAGCAGTACATGCAGGCCCTGCGTGGGTCTGCCCCAGGTCCTCTGCATAAATACTATAGCGTTCAGCTTCGTACTTTTATGGGATTTTTCGATGTGTAAATCAGTAGGTCTCTGATTCTTGTGCATTCTTTTCGGGATCTTTTGTTTTTCTATTGGATTGGTTTGTTCAACTTTGATATGAAGGTTTTGTTTTATCTTAATTTATTGTATTGTTATATTTTGCTGTTATAAAGCCTAGTTTCGAAGCCTAGAATGACCAACTCAGCTACTACCCAGGCCATATCCAATGCTTTCAGCTGGCCCACACCAACATTTACCCCATCTATGACCTGCTTGAGAAGGGACTGGTCCTGTAGAACCATAGCAACAGGATCTCCATGACTCAGGAAAAATACTTTGTGGTTTATGATTTCTTCTGATAGTCGTGAAAGCCACTGTTCCTCGCCACACTCACCACCTTGCTTGTCATATTCTAATAGTCTAGGATCACTTGATTTTAAGCAGATTAATATCAGTTCGTGTGTATAGAGGACTAGACATAATTTTAAGTACCTTGATTGACAATATTTTTATTTGGTAAGACAACTCATATTTTCTTGTCTGCTCTGTTGCAAGTGTATGTTACAAATACTCTGAAAGACTTGCTTCTTAGCCCACATGAATACTGTTAGGAAAGTTTACTTTATATCTGCAAAGTTTCTTGAATTTTTAGAGTAGAAGATGCCATCCAAATGCCAGATTTTGCATATATTGATTGCTTAGTACAGTGTACTTTGTGTGCGTCCTGTCCAACATAATTTTCTCACTAAAAACTTTGCCCTCTTTCCTGCTGAGAGTTTCCTTTCACTGCCTCATTTCGGCTTCTCTCCCTTTCCTTCCCATGCTGTGATAAAATCACTATGGTTACAGCCAAAGTCAAACCTTTTAGGTATTTAATTTTTTTCCTATCTATGATAAATTATCACTGATCAGAAATATAAAGAGTGTCAGGGGAAGAAAGGCTTAAATAAGTCCTCCAAAATGTGAGGACACACATCAGTAAAAAGAATAAAAAAGTACAACTCCTTGAATTGTGCCATCATGCTGGAGCACTTTTATGAGGTTTATGTATAGAGAGGCATTTTATAGTCACTGGTCAGGTCTCTAATTGGAATCACCGCTGCTGGTAGGACTGCTGTTATTGATGGCATCCTTTTTTCTGTTTACTATAACTTATATATGATAAAGATTTATAGATATGATAGGAAAGAATGGATTTGTTAATAAATTCCACAGGTCAAGAAAGACTTCAAGCTGAAAGCTGGTCAGTTTTAGTTTTAAAGGCTATAAGTACTGAACATTTTAGAAAAAAAAGGGAGCTTTCCCAGAAGTTTACACAATTTTAGTGAATTTTGAAGTCCTTGAACTATTGTTGGATCTATAATCTTTCAGCAGGCTGGAAAACCACCAAGAAAATGACTAAGAAGACGTTTAATGCATTGCCATATAGTTTCTAAAGTTCAAGTGGTAAACAAATAAAGGATAGAAATGTCATTCTGGTTTCTAAAAATACCATGATTTCTTTATGAGATTCCTCTTCTCAGGAAACTTCCGCCCTTAGGACTTTTTGACATCTAATTTGTTGAACTGTTTATAAAACATAGAAATGTGAAGATGCATTAGATGTTGTTTACAAAATATTCATGGGCCGAACTATCAAAAAATCCACTTTGAAGTCGTAACTGTTGATTGTACATACTGTCCCAGAAATAGAATATTTCAACTGGTGACATTTTTAAAGTTATTTTATTGATTCATTGGAAATTTCAGATCATACACCTCAATTAAACTCATTTCCCAGTCCCTCCTTACCCTTGCAGCACCCCCCCAAAATATAAAAATTAAAAATATTAGTTAAAAAACAAAGCAAAATTACTTTGCTTCTCTGTCTTTCCTGCCTCTCCATCATAGCATGATTAATAAAAACTCAGGAAAGACACAGGAAGAAAAGGCTTCATTTTGATACTGTTTCTGAAAGAAATCTCACAATACACACATACACACATGCATGCACACACATACACACACCCAAAAGTCATCTATGTGTATCACCATTAGAATTAAATAAATACTAAATATCAAGAATATATGATTTAGTAAGCAATTAACCAAACAATAACAAAAATTGCAAAAGCAAAATAAAAAATTAATAAAATAAAACATAAGAAAACCTAAGCTTAAGTAATTAAGTGCCTCATTATTATTAAAATACTAACATTACTTATTGAAATATTTATAATTTTTGGAAAAAATTTATGATCACCAATATTAAACAGACAAATGATAAGTAGACTGCTTACTAGCTTTTGAAACTAGAATATAGAATAAGAAGCTTCATTGTGACATTTATTTTAATTTAAATTGATCCCTGACCACATCCTCCTAATGTCCTCCTACAAGTAACTTCCCTAAGAATAAAGTTAATTTTCTTTTGCAAGTGGTTATCAATTGGAGATAGCTTCTGGGTTAGGGATGGGGACATCTGTCTACTCCTCGCAGCTCTCGTGCCCCATTTGGTGCAGACCTGTGCAAGCCCCGTGCAGGCTGCTTCAGTCTCATATGACCTTTGCTCAGTTGATTTAGGGGGCTTTTTTTCTGGTGTACTCCATTCTGTCTGACTCTTGCGTTCCTTCTGCTTCTTCTTCCATGGGTTTCCTGAGTTCTGACAGGAGTGATATGGTGAAAACATCCCATTTAGAGCTATATGTTTCAAAGTCTCACTCTCTGTACAGTATCTGACTGTGGATCTGTGTGATTCTTCCCATCTTCTGCAAAAGAAAACTTCTCGGAAGATCGATGAAAAAGGCATTGATCTATGAGTATGACTGTTGTGAAGAGGCGAGCAGGTCTGCTTTTTGTCCTGCTTGGTTCCTTTACAGCTAGCTTTACACCGGAAATAATTACACGGAAACTGTATGCTTTTAAACACTGCCTGGCCCATTAGTTTCAGCCTCTTATTAGCCAATTCTCACATCTTGCTTTAACCCATATATAGCAATGTGTGTAGCACCACAGGTGGTGGCTTACCGGGAAAGATTCAGCATGTATGACCTGGCGGCTGGCTCCATGGTGTCTGTCCCAAAGAGGAGAGGCATGGCGTCTGACTAACTTCCCTTCTTCGCAGCATTCTGTTCTGTCTACTCCACCTATCTAAATCCTACCCTATCAAAAAGCCAAGGCAGTTTCTTTATTAACCAATGAGAGTCCTCCATCATATGATGGAGGAGAGTTATCTGTCTATGTTACTTTCATTGGTTAATTAATAAAGAAAACTGCCTTGGCCCTTTAATAGAACAGAAAATTAGGTAGGCGGAGTAAACAGAACAGAATTCTGGGAAAGAGAAGGGCAGACGCTTCAGGCAGTCGCCATATGCAGTCTCCATGCTTCTCCTCTCTAAGATGGATGCAGGTTAAGATCTCTCCTGGTAAGCCACACCTCGCGGTGCTACACAGATTACTAAATATGGGTTAAAGGAAGATGTGAGAATTAGCCAATAAGAGGCTGAAACAATGGGCCAGGCAGTATTTAAAAGAATACAGTTTCTGTGTAATTATTTCGGGTGTAAAGCTAGCCGGCGGCCGGGTGGTGGGACACAGCCCTGCCGCTTCCTTCTACAGATTGGCACTCCAACGTGGTGACTAAATCCACTTAAAAACCTGAAAAAGATTTAAATAAAGGAGAGAGAGAGTTTAACACAGCTTTTTGCTGTTTGCCTGGACGTGCCATAGAGAGATTTCCTGTTTCGGCAATAGCGGCAGAAAAAAAAGCTGAGTCATTTTAAAACGCAGCTTCCTGCGCTGTGCCGCCAGTGCGAACTCTGGCTTTAAAGCATTTCAATGGCTTTTATGGGACTGGATGCTTGTGTGCCCGCTTGGGATGGGAAGGAGAGTGCTCTGAGACCATGCCAATGGCTCAGAACTCCCTGCCTGTACCTGGGCAGATGGCGGAATCAGGCTTAGGCGAGTGGGAGAGCATGGCGGATTCCTGCCGCCATATAGAGAGATGTTTTCAGACTGCACAGTGTTCTGCGCATCAGATTTGGCTGTAACTTGGATGAAAAGAGTTTCTGTGCTGCACGCTCAGTCTCAGAATAAACTGCTGAGTGCGGCTCCAATGTGGACTGCTGTGTACCTGGAACTGTGTGCGGCTCAGGGGCACCAAATGACTGAGGCAGGAGCGGCTCTGGCTCTGCTCCGCCATGCTGAACTGTGCTGATCTCAGGCAGGAACTATCTATTGTAATTACCATGATAACAGTGCAGTTAAGGTTTAGAATTGGCTGGAAACAGGCGGTACCGTATTACCTCTACATGGCGCAACTTAAGTTTTTAAGAAGTGCTTAACCTTTTAAGAAGTGCTCCTGGATAGTAAAAAAAATTAAAGATTCACAATAGGAAAGATTCAGACATAGAAGGCCTTTAAATGGCTCACAATGTTGGATGAATATACGTAGGCTTGAGAGAGAGAGAAGAAAAAATATAGAGAATAAAGTTAATGCCTTAAAAAAGGGTAAAGTCTTTAAAGAGACAGAATAAAGTAAGTGATAGAGTAAAAATAAGCCACGTAAAAATGGAAAATTCACAGAGAGTCTGGATGATGTATTTTATTGCGTTTTCTTTGAAATTTTTGACTGTAAAGGAGCTAAGTACAGAAAGACATTTCATTATATGGGCTGCCAGTCTAGACCAGAATGGACATCTTAACGGTATGACTTCAGGATTTGGATCTAAGAACATGATTCTTTGGAAAAGAGTTTCTTCTTTTGTTTTCACAGAGGACAAGACTCTGTGGATTGCTTCTATCCCAATATGGTATGATAGACCACGCCCTCCTGAAAGGTTGCTGTGAACATCTTCAAAAAATTACTTCACTCAACTGCCAACTGAGAGGAACCTAGCACACAGGTTACACCATGAAAGACCAAAATAACAGCGCCCCCATTCAGCAGAAAGCAGTTTGGAGGGAAATAACTGCGCCCATTTTCCCAAATATTGTTTATAAATGTTCTTTTACATTTAAAGGGGGAGATGATATAGATATGAATAATTTGCATTGGTATGGATTTTAAGGTCAATTTTGTTATATGTATATGTATTTCTGATCTTGATTAAGCTATTGTGATAGTAGTTCATTTTAAAGAATGTAATGTATAATTAGGAAATATAGGTTGTTAATGGATAATCATCGATTAATAGTCAAGCTTGTAGTCATGTTAGTCATTTTCTAGATGTGCATAGATATATTTCAGATAGGCATTTTTCATATCTTTCAAAGACTGCAGAATATGGAATTTAATGTTTTAATAACTTAGGGTTTTCATGACAATGAGACACGTCTGCTCCTGGCAGCACCAATCTACTTCAAGAGGAAGATGGGCATCGAAGAGGCTCCTTATGGACTTTGTTAGCCATTTGGGCAAGAAACTGCTCTTGCCTGGACTGTTGGCATAAATTGGACACAAAGAACCCACAGAAAGAGGACTGCTGGACTTGCCTAAAGGTGAGATGATCTTTCGGGGTTCCTGATTTATAAAAGGAGTCTGCGAGACATTCTGCAGGACACAGCAGAAAATGACTGAACTGTCTTTGGAATTTCCTGCTTCATGGAAATGTCTGCTGGATACTTATGGGCCTGTAGGCTGAAGATGGATGCCCCAACGGTATAGAGGAACTTTGGGTGACTGTCCAGGCAGTGAGTTGTCTCTGTCATTTCTAGAGTTTGAAAATTGCAAATGACTTGTTTACTTAGGTAATATTATAGCCTTCTGGAATCTTTGATGGAGTTGAAGAATAAATAGATAGTTATAGCTTTCCTTAGTTATGATAAAAGATAAAATAAATCTAAATATTGTAACTGTAATACTTACTTGATAACTGTTTTGTTATATGTAATTTTGCTATGTTAAAGTTGAAGCCTTTCTTTTTCGTTTAAACAGAAAAAGGGGAAATGATGGAGGAGAGTTATCTGTCTATGTTACTTTCATTGGTTAATTAATAAAGAAAACTGCCTTGGCCCTTTAATAGAACAGAAAATTAGGTAAGCGGAGTAAACAGAACAGAATTCTGGGAAAGAGAAGGGCAGACGCTTCAGGCAGTCGCCATATGCAGTCTCCATGCTTCTCCTCTCTAAGATGGATGCAGGTTAAGATCTCTCCTGGTAAGCCACACCTCGCGGTGCTACACAGATTACTAAATATGGGTTAAAGGAAGATGTGAGAATTAGCCAATAAGAGGCTGAAACAATGGGCCAGGCAGTATTTAAAAGAATACAGTTTCTGTGTAATTATTTCGGGTGTAAAGCTAGCCGGCCTCCAGGTGGCGGGATGCAGCCCCGCCGCTTCCTTCTACAATCATACGAGAGAATATCATTAGAAATCATTTTATTGCTATGTTTTTGTTGTTTTTTGCTTGTTTGTTTTGTTTTTAAAGAACAGTAATATTTGGTTTTACCTTAGGTCTAGTCTCTAGTTTTTGGTTGCCCAAGCAGTGCTTGGTATGGTTCCACCCCATGGAGTGGGCCTTAAGCAAAATCAGATATTGGTTGGTTGTTCTCACAAGCTTTGTGCCACCATTACTCTAGCATATATTGCAGGCAGGACATCATCATTCTAGATAAAAGGGTTTGTGGCTGGGCATTTGCGTTTCTCATTTGGTAGCCTGCAGTGTACCTTCCTGTATCAATGATGCTAGAATGTAGGGGAGAAGGCTCTATGAAGGCATCAGCATGACTTCCAATGTTCCATGAGTTATGTGGATGTTATCTTTAGCAATACAGTCTTGCTGTCAGTTTAGTGGGTTAGTAAACTATAGTCATAGCAACAGCCTGGGTTGCTTGGGGATTGCGACAGGATCCCTTTAGCCAACAGCTCAATCAGATGCCCCACTATTTGGCAATTTCACTTAGAATCCCTCCATGTATGTATACTTTTAGGAAGCTTCTATTACATTATATATCCATTCTATCCTCAAATGGCCCTTAAATTCGGCTGTCTCTCCCATATTTCCTCTTTTGTCTTCCTCTTTGCTCACCATCTCCACTTGATCCTGCAATTCTAATGCCCCCATCCATCCCTAAATATCCATTCTAGTTCACTTACATAGGGAAATCTATCTGTGACCCCAGTTCCATACTCTGTGGTTCTATATATTGTAGCTAGGTTATCAATGACATAACAGTTAATACCCACATATAAATGAATACATACCATTTTGGATTTCTGGGTCTGGGTTACCTTGCAATGATTTTTTTTCTATTTCCATTTATTTACCTGCAAATGTCATTTTTTTAATGCCTGAGTAATACTCCATTGTGTAAATGTACGTTTTTCTCTTTGTCGATTCTGTTGAGGGACATCTAGGCTATTTCCAATTTCTGACTTCTTGGGAGATATTCAACCACGCTGTGAACCCTGAGTTTGCTTTTGCATTAAGTAAAATTAACTTTGGGTTGGGAGGCTGCATTAGCAACGAGTTGACAGAAAGTAGTCATAGAGCCTCAGAGGGCATCTGGGAGACATAGAGAGACACAGGAAGTAGTAGGGTGGGAAGTAGTAGTAGTAGGAAGTGGCACAGGTTTTTCTGGTTTAGCAAAGTGGAAACACGGGTCTTCTGTGGAAGTCAGTAAGGAGAGTGTTAGCTTAGTTGCTACCCAACCTCTCTGAGCTCACAGGTTTTTGCCCCAGCCTTTGACTCTTGAAACTTATTCATAATTAGAATGATAGGAACTTAATTAAAGCTAATTTTAGCTGAAGCCACAGAGCTGGTGCCTGTGAGTGCACCAGGCTGTGGGCTGAGTGGCCCGGATGCTGCTAGAGAAACAGTCCAGTAACTGCAGAGTTTCATTTGCTAACGGAGATAGCAGTAGATTAAAGCACTGCCACTGCACCAAAGTTAAAACAACATTGGATATTATGAATAGAACAGCAATGAATATTATGAATATTGTCTTTGTCGTAGGGTGAAGCATTCTTTGGGTATATACCCAAGAGTGTTACAGCTTGAATTTGAGACACATTGATTCCAATATTCTTGAGGAACCACAATGTGTATGTGGGGGGAGGCACATTCCACACACACATTGCCAGCTCACAAATAGTGACAAGATTTGTTATTAATTATGAAAGTTCTGCTTATGGCTTAGGCTTGTTCCTAAGTAGTTCTAATAACTTAAATTAATCCATATATTAATCTACATTCTATTACGGGGCATTACCTCTCTTCCATCTTGCACCTCCTATTACCTACCTGTGTCTTATGACATCTCCTGTGTACCTATATTCTTCCCCCCACTTCCTTTCTCTCCCTGAAAATTCTGCTTATACCTCCTGTCTAGTTATTAATCTAGCTTTTTATTATACTAATAACAGCATTATACATTCACATAGTACACAGATATCCCACATTTTCCCCTTGTGTCTAAATAAAAAGGAAAGGTTTTTAACCCTAATACAGTAAAGCTATATACAATAAGGACAATTATCGGGTATTGTCTAATTTAAAAGGAAGGGTTTTAACTCTACCATAGTAAAAGTTATGCAACAAGAACAATTATCAGATAAGGATTACATTTACAATATCCAGTACATTTGTTTTGACAAATTTTGAGAAAGTACTATATATTATATATCCTATCTTAGTGAGCCCAAAGTCTTATACCTATACTATTTTCTATCATAACTTGTATTACCATCCTAAAAATACCTTTTTAGACCTTAAAACATTTTTCTAGATAAACAACTTGAGCTTTTATGCTTCTCAACCTTATAAACTTTACATCTCTTAAGTTAGTTTCTATTACGAATTTAGCAACAAGGAAAACTGTAACTATAACTATCCAGTCTTCAACCCCATCGAAGACCTGAAAAGAATATATTACTTGAGTAAGCAGGAAATGCAGAGCAAGCAATTTCCAAACCTATAAAAAATGACAGAAACAACTGGCTGCCTGGACAATCACCTAAGGTTTTTCTGCAGTGTTGGGGCATCCATCTTTGATCTACAAGCCTAGAATATCTGATACTTTTCTATGAAGCAGGAATTTTGAAGGGCCATCCTGACTTGTCTTGACAAAGTTTGACAGTCACTTTCTATTGTGTCCTGTTTGTCCAGTTTGGGCAGCATAGTGTCAGCAGTCAAGGCAAGACACTTTCTCACCTAAATGCTAACTTTGACACATTGAAATCAAACTCTATATGGAGTGATTTGTTTGTTTTTTTTTTTGATGTCCATCATCCTTTTTTGAAGAAAATTGGTGCTGCCAGGAGCAGCTATGTCGCACTATCATGAAAAGCCTAAGGAGAGTGTGGTGGTTGTGCCTGCTAGAAATTCTTCTGTGATCCTGATAGATTTAGCCACTGGGGTTCCAGGTAAAATGTATTTCTAGATATTGAGAGCTAACACTTAGGAATAGGGGTGAGCTCTCAAATTGGCAGAGATGTGAAAGCGTCCAAAGGAGGGAGAAAGAGTGGGTATTCACCAGGATCTGCTTAGTTCCCTGGGAAATGGGGCCCTATTTGCTTCTGTGGCAGGCTGGCTAGTGGGTTCCTAGAGAATGCTTGCTGGAGTTGGGGGCCAGTATATTATGATGAGTTGGACAAGGAAGTGTGGAGGAGATCTGTTTGATCCACTGGATCTGGGGCAGGAAGAAAGGGGATGTGTCAGCACGCACTCTGCTTCAGAGATGGAGGTGAGACTGGGAGACTGGATTTGTAGAAAAAGGAGAGGTGAAAATCTACTATTAGCCTATCTGATTTCCCAGAAGCAGATAGTGGTCTGTAGTTTTCCAGGAAATTCCTGCTGGAGTTGAGGGCTGGGATAAACCAATGGGAGAAAGCAAGTTTGTGGGAAGATGTGTGTGATCCCCTCGAGATGGAAGCAGGAGGGAAAGGTGTAGCACAAATAATAATAATAAAAACCTCTGAGACAGATATTGGGGTTCAACCTGAAGATCAGAAAAGCAATGCAGATAAGCCACTAGAGAGCTCTTACCTCTAAGAAATCTTTAGACTGAAAGAGCGATTCTGCCTCCATGTGTCCTCAGAATGAGACTGTGAGTGAGAGCTGTCTCCTCCTGTCTTACATTCTGCTCTAGTGGTGGGATTAAAAGCAAAGACATGCACCACACACCACCCCATTTCTATGGCAAACTAGTGTGGCCACTGGGATTAAAGGTGTATGTCACTACTGCCTGGTCTGTAAGGTTGACCAGTGGGGCTGTTATTTACCCTCTGATCCTCAGGCAAGCTTTATTTGTTAAAATACAAGTGAAATGTCACTACAGGAAGGGAAGCTGCAGGAGGTGGTCTGCTATAGAGCTGGGGATGAAACTGGTGAATGAGTAGACCTGGGGGAGTTTGGAGGAGAAAATCTTTTTGATCGACTGGCCATTTCTTATATGCACTAAATGTATTAAGATAGTTTCCTCTCAAGTAGCTAATACTACTTTCAGAAATTACAATATTAACATTACACAGTTCCATCCTAAGGGCACAAATGAACACTGAACATTGTCACAGCAACACCAAAATGGTCAATATTTATTTTATTGAGGTCTGAAATAAACTTCTTATATTGTGTCTGAACCAATTTGACTTATTTTCTCACCATCCATAGAAAACTTTGAATATAAGTAAAGTCTATAAAAATATTTATAATGCTAATAAAACTGTATTTTAAAAAAATCTTCCCTATTTCTTATTTTGTTTTGTATTTTAACCTGAGGGCAGGAAAGTACCAGTTTTGTAGCTGTTGCTGGGATTTGTGTGCCAGAAAACATACACAAATATACACAGATTAAATTTTGGAAAGGACTATACAATACTTGTGTGTTATCCACAAAAGTGGATTAACAAAATAAAGACAGATGGCAAGGAATTAATCTACCACCCAACTCTAACACTTTTCAGCTATGTTGCCATTACACACTTTTCCGCTGTACTAATTCAGACTTCATCTTGACATTGATCACAAAATTGTATGCATGTATTCAACACCATCTGCTGTAAAATTTCCATTCAAGGAGGTGGGCATAGCTACCATGGGATGTCAACAATAAAAGCTGATTTCCACTTGCACAGTAACATTTTTCTAATGGGAAAAGGTAGGTAGTTGGACTAGCATCATTGACTAACATCCAACTGGCACTCAACTGGCACTTTCCTGTTTCAAACAATTTGGCAAAAACAAAGAGGTACAATGCAGACAGTCCTTTCTGATTTATATATCCTCAAAGAAAGTTTCTCACCTGAATTGAAAATCAATAGTTTTATAAATAGATATTTCAGTTGCTTTTTTCCTGTCAGAAGGATTTCAAGCCAGCAGAAAACAAGGAGGTTTTGAATGTGCCAAGTATGGAAGCATGATTGAATATTCTGTGTACACAAAGCCAAAAATACACATGCAAATCAAATACGATGCTTCCAAACAAACATCAGAAGTACAAAGCCTTCCAGAGAATACTTACTTACCCTTACCAAATTATTCACTCCAAGATCTAGAGTAAACCTTGAATCTAGAGCTCATTTGTGGTCGGGATTCAGACAGAAAATTGAATTAATGTCAAAAATTATATATGAATCATGCATTTAGGCTGCCCATCTAATCGAAAATGAAACATTAGATCATGGTGATGCAGAGATGCTTAATGCACTGTTTTGACAGATTTCAAATACTTCAAGTAAGAGAAAACCTTTTAATAATAAATGAGAAACAAAGATGAAAATATAGCTAAGCAACACAGAATACAATGGAATATATTAGAAGGTATTTTGACATCCCCCCCAACAGCACTTCTTTTGGAAATTTGTAAACTAGAGCAAATGTATTTGTGAATTGAAGAGAGAAAACAAAGACAGCAAAAATATATCAAACATTGCTTAATACCCTACCAAGCAGCATATCTCCAACATTATCACTAAGCTCTAAATAGAACTAGACACAAACAAAACAAACAACAAAAACAAAACCAAAGAAAGGAAAGGAAACAAAAAATTCTGACACAAACAGTTTTGTTCTTATTATAATAGCCATGTATTTAATTACCCCCAAAAGGCCCATACAATCAAAGCATCTATAAATGAAATTTACTCTCTTTCTACACTTGCATTTCTTAGTAAAAGCATTGAGTAATTAATGCAATTAACCAATGTCCCAGGGATAAAGCTTAAGAACACCTTTACCAATCTGACTATCTTGAATGTCATCATAAATCCTACATCCAGCAACTGATGGAAGCAGATGTAGAAAACCGCAGCAAAACATTGGACTGAGCTCCCTAAGTCCAGTTGAAGAGAGGGAGGAGTGATAATACAAACAAAGAGGTCAAGACCATGATGGGGATACCCACCGAAACAGCTTACCTGAGCTAATGAGAGCCCACCAACTATGGCCTGACAGGGAAGGAACCAGCATAGGATCAAACTAGGCCCTATGAATGTGGGTGACAGTTGTATGATTGGGGCAGACTGTGGGGCCACTGGCAGTGAGACCAGGATTTATCCCTACTGCTTGTTCTGGCTTTTTGGAACCTATTCTCTCTGGAGGGATACCTTGCTCAGCTTAGATATAGTGTGGAGGGTCTTGGTCCTGTCTCAAAGCAATATGCTAGACTTTGTTGACTCCCATGAAAATCCTTACCTTCTCTAAGGTGTCCATGGGGGTTGGGATGGGGCATGGGAGGGGCTAATGTGGAGGGAGCAGAAGGAGGGGAGGGAGTGGGAAATGGATTTGGCATGTAAAATGAGAAAAAAATAGTTTTTTTAAGAAAATTAAAATTTAAAAAAGCAAGAATAAAAAGAATACTTTTACATTTATTCAAACCTACTTCCAAAGTAACCTAGAATATTAGAAAACTAAAATTTCCTTGCCAAGATTATAGGTTTGTTTTCCACAAACTGACAGCAAGAACTTATTGCTGAAGGCAACGCCTACACAACTCATTGAACATGAAGAAACTTAGCTGATGCCTACATAGAGCTTTCACCCCTGAGGCCTAGTGTCTTTGGTACAGGAAGGTACATTGCAGGCTACCAAACGAGAATTATAAACACCAAATCATCCACATGCCATATCATCTAAAATGGTATCCTGCCTGCAAGATTTGCTAGGGCAATGGTAGCCCAAAGCTTGTGGGAGTAATCAACCAATACCTGATTTTACTAAAGGCTCACTCTACAAGATTGGACCCTTACCCAACATTGCTTGGGTGATCAAGAACCTGAGACTAGATAGCCCAGGGACCTAAGGGACAGTCATATACTATTGTTCTTAAACAACAACAACAAATCCGTAGCAATAAAATGATTTCTAATGACTTTCTTCTATATTCATAGATCAGTGACTTAATCAGCCATCATCAGAGAAGCTTCCTACTGCAACAGATGGGAACAAATACAGAGACCCACAGCCAGACATTATTCGGAGAGTGAGAGATCTTGGAATACTCAATCCTAAATGGGATTTCTGTGTTAAATCCCTCCCTTCAGGGCTCAGGGAACCCCATGGAAGAAGAGACAGAAAGAATGAAAGAAAAAAGGGGGAAGAAGGGTACTAAGAGAACAAGGTCCTTTAAATCAACATAAGCAAAATTTATAGGAACTCACAGAGACTGAAGTAGCATGCACAGGGCCGTTAGGGTCTGAACCAGGTCCTCAGCATATATATCCAGGTTCATGTTTCTACAGGATTCCACAGTATGAGAAAGAGTGGGTCTCTGATTCTTGTGCCTTCTCTTGGGCTCTTTTCCTTCTGTTTTTCTTGTCAAATTCTGATGCATTGGTTCTTGTTTTAGTCTTATTTTATTTTATTATATTATCCTTAGGGAAAATCCTGTTTGTTTTCTAAGGAGGTACAGAAAGGAAATGGATCTGGATATGAGGGGAGGTGGGAAATAACTGATTGGAACAGAGCGGGGGAACTGAAATCAGGATATATTATGGAAAAAATCTATTTTCAATAAAAGAAAAAAATTCTCCCAAATCGTATTATCAAATAAACAGAATCAAATTATCCTCATTATACAAAGATTTCCTGTATTACAAATGAACTGACATAAAACAACACCCTCAAGCAGCTTTTGTTTGGTTAGTTTGGTCGGTTTGCTTAAGGTCAGTGATAAGGGTCAAACCCAGGATTGTGCACATACTTGGCAAGTATTCCAACAACGAGCAATATCCCAAGCCTTTCATGTAATATTTTCTCAGTGTGTTCATGACGCAAAGGGGGTGATATATCAACCAGAAATTATAGCAAACCAGCAGACAGAATTGCTGAACTGTGACTCTTGTGGGAACATCCTAAAAAGAAGTGTGCACTGAATTGTTTTATTTATTTCAAGTTGGTTTGTTTTTAGTATACAACTACCGAGCAGAGAAGCGGAAAGAAGACTTCGTGTCTGGCCTGCTGCTGAGCTGTGCTTATGAAATGCAGCAAACACATTTTCGGAGGAAAAGGGGATCCCGCACAGCTCAGCACTTGTTATGGACCAAAGCACTGCTTGCCATTTCTATTTGCAATACGACCTCAGCAAAGCAAGTCATGCTGTGTGATACACAGGGCACAGGCTTCTTTCACAGGCCTTCTCAACACTTGTAGCTCTGCTCTATGTTCTACTTTAGACCTCCACTCTGAAGATAAATCTTTGTAGCACTCAAAGGAATGAATGTGATAGGATGGCTTTGGGCTTTTTCAGAGTCAAATGTCAGTTCGCACTCACCTGGAGCAATTGAGAGCTTTGTATATCAAATTGGACACCACATGATTTTGATGCCCACATACTGGGTTTTGAGGATAAATATCTTTCAAATTATAAGTATCTGTCAACTATTTTGGTGTGATAATACATAAATAGAAGACAATCTAAAAATATTTTTTTAAAAATCCCTACAATCATATAAGGTAAAGTTAAAGGCTCTGATAGTTTCTTGAACCACGTGGCCTACTGAGAAATTCAAAGAGATTATGTTTGTCAGAGTTTCAATGATCTGGGATGCTGTATTGATAAGAAATATAAATACAAAATAAAAAATTAAAATGCATTATTTATGGCCTTCTTGTGCTTTATTCTTATTGAACTAAAATGTTGTGTTTATTTTTTGCTTTTGTTTGGATACAGCATAACATTATCCAGCTTTATAAAACATGCTTGCCTGAAGAAATTCAATCATGTTCACTGAAATGTACTTGAGGTGTTTTCTGGCATCATATTTTAAAATGTGCCTATTTCTATCTAATTTACAACCATAAGAATATCAGTTTATTGCTATAGCTCCGCAGTACAGCTTGAAGTCAGGGCTGGCGATGCCTCCAGCAGCTCTTTCATTGTAGAGGATTGTTTTAGCTATCCTAGGCTTTTTGTTTTCGCATTTGAATTTGAGTATCATTCTTTCAAGGTCTGTAAAGAAATGTGTTGGAATTTTGATGGGAATTGTGTTGAATCTGTAGATTGCTTTTGGTAGGATAGCCATTTTTACTATGTTGACCCTACTGATCCATGAGCATGGGCGATCTTTCCATTTTCTCATGTCTTAATATTTTTTTTCAAAGACTTGGAGAATAGCAGTTTATAAGCATTTTATAAGTTTTGATGAAATTATGGCTCATTTTAAGAAAACTTTAGTTTCATTATCTACAAACATAATTCACAAAAAGTTATTTAAAAACCCAAGAAAATTGCTTATAGTTCTATCTGAGAAACTGTGAACAGAATAAACTAGACTACAACAAATTCCCCCTATAAAAGCTTTTCACAAACTTGTAAAAAAAGGTTTATTTGCACATTATGTAGATAGTTGGGAAAGAAGGTGAAAAACAGGTTTCTGAGCCTGTGTAAGAACCAAAGAAGATCAAGAAGACTACAGTGAAGTCTCAAAAGACTGTATGAAATGAAGCACATTTATACACCTTGTGGCACATTGCAGAAAGGGCATACTTTGATAAGTTTTTGAATGTTAACAAGCAGAAATGTTTATGTTTCAAGGATAAAAAGATATAAGAAATGCAATGCTTTTATAGTTGTATGTTGCTTTCTTTGGTGTGTGAGTGTGTGTGTGTGTGTGTGTGTGTTGAGGTTTGTATGATAAACTTTAAAACCTCCTAAAGATCTGTGTTGTGGAAAGGTAGTAAGTTTCATTGTTCTTCCATATGGATTGGAATAACTGAACAGAAAATTAAGAAGTGCTATTCATTTGAAAAATTCTTAGTGAGCCTCCCTGCTTTTTCAGCCAGAGGGCACTCTTCAGTGAAAAGTCAATGACGCTGTATTACCAATATATTATCCAAGAACACAGTAAAACTGTTAGTTAGAGGCGAAAGAATGCCTCCCCCAGCTTAACACATCTATGTGAAGTGATAATAGTCATGCTTCAGTAGTCACAGTTACTCTGTTGCTCTTCCTCAGCTCCAATGCTGCCGAACCCTCCCAAGCTGCTTTTCTTATTCTGTTATGGACACGTATGTGTAGCAAACAAATCAAGAAATCAATTCTACGAAAGCTGAAAAAAATCACTAAAAATTGCTGAAAATGTCAATGATCTTGCACCCACGAAAATACTTAGTAAAAATTGATGCCTTTAGATGGAAAAAAATATAGCATAAAGTCTCCTGCTTCATACACAGCAATACTGAAAGTAGAATAGCCTTCCTCTCTACCTTCCTGCACTGTTATATGACTGTGGTTCCCACAGTGTAGTAATCTTCCCTGCAAAAACCATTAAGAACACAGAGAATGCTGAGTGACAGGCTAAACAGAAGCATAGCTTAGTGATCAGTAGTTCAGGCCCAAGTTCTACTGCTTATTTGCTTAGTTTGGGACTTAGAGCAACTTAGTTAACATTGTAATGTTTTAGTTCCTTTTCTAGGAATAAATATCAGCTTGTTCAGGAAAAGGGATCTTTAAAATAATCAGGTTTTTTTCCAAACACAAAAGCACAATATAATTTATGTCAAGGGTTCAGTTTTTGGCTCAGCAAATACTCTGGATATTTCAGTACTTATCATTAATAATTCTAATATCTCTGTCATTTCCATCTGCTTTTCATCATTTCTTTATTCTACCCTTGGAACATATCCATTTTCCTTGTTAAGTACTTATTTGGATATTTTTAGAATGAATAAGGTAACACTTACATAAACATTTTAACAATGAAGGGCCTAAAATAAAGAGTTTATATTCCATCTCTCTATGCTTACTTATAGGCATAGTACCAAACAGCACTAAAATTTAGAGGTTACATTTTCCATAAATTTTACATTATATATGTGTTTGTGTATTAATTTTCTGTTCAGTTATTTCCACACACATTAAATATACATATAATCATGATATAGTTGGTCCTTTCTGTGTAAAGGTTCACTATACATGGATTCATTGAACTATATATAGACAAATTTCCTCCCCAAATTGCTACTAACACGAACTGTTTAGTTAGGCTAAAGATGGATATAAATAACATCTTTCTTACTTATCATTATTTCATAAATGTCTAGAGATGATTTAAAGTATACAGGCAGTTGTATATATGCAAAAACTCATAAACACCTTCAGTAATGTAGCAGGATACAAGATTAACTCGAAAAAAATAGTATCCCTCCTATACACAGATGATAAATGGGCTGAGAAAGAAATCAGAGAAACCTCACCCTTTACAATAGCCACAGATAACATAAAATATATTGGAGTAACTCTGACCAAACAAGTAGAAGACTTGTATAACAAGAACTTGAAATCTTTGAAGAAGGAAATTGAGGAAGACACCAGAAAATGGAAAGAAAATGGCAACCTGACCAAAAGCAATCTACAGAGTCAATGTAAAGCCCATCAAAATCCCAGCAAAATTCTTCACAGATCTCTAAAGAGCAATTCTACTTCATATGGAAAAGCAAAAAACCCAGAATAGCCAAAACAATCCTGTGCAATAAAGGAACTTCTGGAGCCATCATAATCCCTGACTTCAAACTCTAAATCAGAGCTATAGTACAGAAAACAGCCCGGTAGTGTCATAACCGACAAGAGGACCAATGGAACCAACTTGAAGACCTGGATATCATCCACACACCTACAAACACCTTATTTTTGGTAAAGAAGTAAAAAATATAAGATGGAAAAAAGAAAGTGTATTTAACAAATGGTGCTGGCATAACTGGATATCAACATGTAGAAGAATGAAAATAGAACCATATCTATCACCATGCACAAAACTCAAGTGCAAATGGATCAAAAACCTCGACATAAAACTAACCACACTGAACCTGATAGAAGAGAAAGTGGAAAGTACATTTTAATGCATTGGCACAGGAGATCACATCCTAAATACAACCCCAGTAGCACAGACACTGAGAGAAACAATAAATGGGACCTCCTGAAACTGAAATGATTCTGTAAAGCAAAGGACATGGTCACAAAGACAAAACTGCAGCCTACAGAATGGGAAAAGGTCTTCACCAACCCCACATTTGACAGAGGACTGATCTCCAAAATATACAAAGAACTCAAGAAATTTGTCATCAAAAGAACAAATATTTCAATAAAAAATGGGGTACAGACGTAAACAGAGAGCTCTCAACAGATGAATCTAAAATGGCTGAAAAAAACTATCCATTTCATAATAGAAAAACTACACATGAACTTTGTTAGTATTATACTATTATTTCAGGGATATAAGCTATGTTCTAAATAAAAATGCAAAAATTATAAAAGCAAAATTATTATCTTTCCTATCTCATCTACTCTTTGACATCCATAGATACATACTCTGGTTCTCCCAGAGAAGCTCTCAAGATTTATTGACTTAGTGAGTAAACTAATGGAAGCACTAGAAAAATGAGAGAATTAAGGGTCTTCTACAATATAGCTATATGGTTGTGTATATGAATTAATAGTAGAACACTTGACTAGTATGTAAACGGTTAACGATTCAACCCCCAGTATCACCCAAAGAGTATTTAGGGAAACACAATAATCTATAAAAACTTATTCCCTTTGATTTGCAATTCTCTGATGGCAAAGATTGTTGAACATTTCCTTAAGTATCTTTAGCCATTTTAGATTCTTTTGCTCAGAGTTCTCTGTTAAGGTCTGTAATCCATTTATATTGGATTATTTATTCTTTGATAACCAATTTCTTGAGTTCTTTGTATATTTTGGAAATCAGATCTATGTTTGATGAAGATCTTTTTCCATTCTGTAGGCTGCCATTTTGTCTCATTAACCATGTTGTTTGCTCTAGAGACGTCTCAGGACGTCTGTGCTACTGGGGTTATACTTAGGAAGTGGTCTTGTGTGCCAATGCATTCAAGTGTGCTTCCCACTTTCTCTTCTATGAGGTTTAGTGTGTTTGGTTTTATGTTGAGGTCTATGATCCACTTGGTTTTGAATTTTGTGCACTGAATATGAGCCTATTAACACAGCTCTGATACATCTAGGTTAAATTTTCTCTTTTACTTCTTGTAAATTTAAGATTAGAGATCATAATATCAAGGTCTATTTAATAAATGGAGCTCATATGTAAGTAGAACCTAATTTTTTAATTTGTATTTTTTTATTACTATCATTATTTTTATTAAAAATTTCCACCTCCTCGCCTCCCATTTCCCTCCTCTTCCCCTTACTCCCCTCCCCCTCCCTCTCCAGTCCAAAGAGCAGTAAGGGTTCCCTGCCCTGTGGGAAGTCCAAAACTATGAGATTCTATCTTACACCTATAAGATTGGCCAAGATCAAAAACACTGTGGACAACTTATGCTGGGGAGGATGTGTGGTGAAGGAAACACTCCTGCATTACTGGTTGAAGTACAAATTGGTAAAGCCAACTTGGAAATCAGTATGGCGATTTATCAGAAAATTAGGAAACAACCTTCCTCAAGACCCAGCAATACCACTTTTGGGTATATATCCAAAGGGTATTCAATTTTACTACAAGAACATGTGCACAACTATGTTCACAGCAGCATTGGTTGTCATAGCCAGAACCTGGAAACAACATCAATGTCCCTCTTCCAAAGAATGGATAAGGGAAATATGGTACATTTACACAATGGAGTACTACACAGCAGAAAAAAATGAAATCTTGAAATCTGCAGGCAAATGGATGGATTTAGAACATATCATATTGAGTGAGGTAACTCAGACCCAGAAAGACAAATATATGTACTCACTCTTAAGTGCCTTTTAGAAATAAAGCAAAGAAGACCATCCTACAATTCACAATCCCAGAGAACCTAGACAACAATGAGGACCATAAAAGAGGCATACATGTATCTAATCTACATGGGAAGTAGAAAAAGACAAGATCCCCTGAGTAAATTGGGAGCACAGGGACCATGGGAGTGGGTAGAAGGGGAGGGGAGAGAAAGGGAGCAAAGCAGAGAAAAACGTATTGTTTAATGAAATCAATTAAAATATTTTTTAAAACAAAAATTTTATTCCCTTTTCTTTGTTTTTTTACATTATTCAATTCTCTCTTTAACTTTTATCTAATGATTATCTGCCAATAGATTCAGAAAGCAACTGTCATAAAATATATGGCCTAAATAAACTTCTTTTCCAAACTTGGATTTTAGCATGCATTTATTTTTTGTCACTGTAGTGCACTGAGTCATCAGGTGGTGGCACATTAGTGACTTCAGAAACCTTACCAAGACTAAATTACTCCCCCAAAAATTTGGATGGGGAAATTACTATCAATTAATGCAATTAGGATCAATCTAAAAGCCTGCATGAGGTAGCATTTGAACTGTTCACACCCCAGTAATTCAGATTTGGCAAAAAGTTAAATGGAGCACCAAAAATAGGCCAGAGAATTGTCGGCGTTTATTATAAAACATTTCAGGGATACTAGGTACAGCACATACTAGTCTACCAATTACTTGAGGTGGCAACTAATGGTTCAAGGAGCTACAGTATTGGGTGACAACTTGCAGCACTTAAAATGCCACCTATTAATTTTGTTGTCTGTTATTTATTTTAAATATTAGTCCAAGGGTGTCAACTGGACTTCAAGTCACTATAAATCCTCTAGATAATATAATTTTTCTGATGGGAAATTTACTTATCGGTTTATCATTTAATGACACCTGTCATTTCAGACTGCTGGTGAGGAGTGAGATGTTTTCACTTTCAAAGGGGTACTCCTTATTTGCACTTTCCCATAGGCTTAGGTTGAAAATTGGATAAAGCATTCTTCTCTGGTGTGTTTTTGTCCAAAACTTAGCCATTTGAATCTAGGAAATATAAACTTTGAGCATCTAATACATCTCAGACCCATTCTCCCAATATATGAAGTTCTGTCATTTGATTTTACCTTTACCAAAATAGTACCAAAGTGCACACATGCGGAAGTGGATACAGTGAATTTGAGTGATTTGGTCAGAGAGTCCCAGTATATTATTTACCTTCAAAGCGCATATGCTCTTCTTACTGTACTGTTACTTCTTCTGCAACTGTCAAAACTTCAAGAAAATCTTTCAAATAAGAACCTCAGCAAAAAGGAGATAGCGTTTTAAATTCTGGGAATATTTAGCATTGAAATGAGCCAGTTGCCCCAATCAAGAAGGAAAGATAAGGAATGATGAATGCAAATGCCTGATTTACAAACAGGCAGAGGAACACTGAACATCATTAATCAATTATGGATTGCTTACACTAACAGAACAGAGCAGCCATTCTGACAATCTGGGAACACAATCTTCTTAAAAATTATGTTTGACCTTGGACTTCTTATTTTCTCATTTGAATCTTATTTCCTAGACATTAACATTTTGTTAAAGGAGCATTTGCTCCAGGCTGGATCTGTCTGATTCAGAGGCAACAGACACCAGCATCCATACCATCTCCCATACCAGCCTCAGCTTCTACACTCAAACCACATGTTAACTTTGTGGACATATAAGGCCTGCAAAATGGCTCAGTGGGTAACGGTGCCTGCAGCCAAGTGAACAACCAGAGTTGCATCCCTGGAACCTCATGGTGGAAGGAGAGAAGTAATTTCCACGGATTGTCCTCTGGCTTACACACACACACACACACACACACACACACGAAGAAATCTTTTAAAAATTCCATATCTCAAAGCAAATATATATATATATATATATGCAAAGCAAAACTAGATAAATCATCATAGTTGATCTTATTAATGCACACACTTAAAATATGTTCATTAAAACAAGTACAAAGGGAAATAGCAAAATGAAAATCAGTGAGAAAATGTGCAGTATTATATAGCTTAAATTAGGTAACTAACAAGAAAATCCTTATTAGATGATAGATTTAATATTTTTGTTATTTCATTGGTAAATATAGCAAAATAGATAGGAAAAATTGTATTGACAAATTTTTGTACAAAACCACAACCCAGCTCAGTCCAGGTCTGACTGCATGACTCTAGCCGTCAGGCACACCTCTGGTTTCAGTCTGCTGTAGTCAACGCAGGTTTCTAGCTCATTCTTAGGATCATAAAATCCAATTATGGCCCTCAGGCCCTAGAATTATTTTATCCAAAGGTAAAATGAGAACAATATTTTAAGTTGCAGATTGTTTTAAAATAGTCATAAGAGCCTTTCAGATTTATTTTTAATAGTTGTATAATAATGGAGAATTCACAAGAGGAGGATTTTAAAGTATGGATACAAACTCTAGTGCCAGTAGTACTAAAGGTGGCAATATTTTCTCTATTCATTCACATCATTACCTTATCAAAGAAGGTTCTTATTAACTTATGTATTAAGAGTTATACAATTAAATAAAATAGAAGAGTTTCAAGTGAGCACAATAAGTGTAGTACTTACGAGGAACAATACAATCTACTACTTTCTAGCCATGGTTTTCTTCTATATTTAAGACAACCCTCTGAGGAAAGTAGAATTATCCCACATATTAGAAAGGGAGAAGCTGAGTTTGAAAGAAGAACCACATCCTGGTGACAAATGCAGCAAATAGCCAGCTGCTCTCTACAGTCCCTGGCACACAATTTTATAGTTGAGTGACCATATAACCTTTAAGGCAATTGATGCAACTCTTCATATCCTCTTTTGTAATAGATCCAAAACTTAATATGGATGCAAATGCTAAATGAGTATATATTTAATATATGCAATCAATATTGCTAATTTTAAAAGGACTTTACATCCTACCATAGAAACTTTTGCTCATGCACGTTCATTTCTGCTTTATTCATAATAACCAGAAATTGTAAACAACTTAGATGTTATTCACCTGATAAATGGATGATTAAAATGTGGTACATTTATACAATGGAATATCATTCAGCTGTTGATAAAAATGAAGTTTGCAGGAAAATAGATGGTGCTGGTAAAAAAAAAATCAACCTGGGTGAGGTAATCCAGATACCAAAAGATATTATATATTTCCTTTTATATGTGGGTGTTAGCTCTAAGCTTTCAATATGTATGTTATAATCTGAATCACCACAAAGGATAGGTACCTAGAAAGATACCAACAGGGAGGAGAGAATTTCCCAGAGTTGGGGAAATAAAATATAGTGCCATGGAGAGATAAAGAGGAAACTACAATAGGAGGATTAAATGGGAAAGGGAATGGGGGAGAAGAGTAAAAGAAAGATTATGGAGAGAGACAGCTAACCCCAATATCTTCAGAAAAAAACATATGAAAATTTACTTCTGTAGAAGCTTGTGTGTGTGTGTGTGTGAGAGAGAGAGAGAGAGAGAGAGAGAGAGAGAGAGAGAGAGAGAAAGAGAGAGAGAGGAGAGAGAGAGGGAGGGAGAGAGAGAGAGAGGGAGAGAGAGAGAGAGGGAGAGAGTGCGTGTGTGTGTGTGTTTGTGTGTGTGTATGATTAAAAGTAATCTATGGAGTTACCATAAAATTATGGAGACAATGCCCCAACTAGACATTTTATGCAAGTAAAATATGCAGTGTTAGGAATGAGTTACATCCTGTGGAGTCATTGGCCAAGAGTGTACCATGAACCTCCCCAAACATCCCAGGCTATTGCTAAAGCTATCAGTTGCTTTACACAACCCAATGGTAAAGTTCTATTGCTGAGGACAACATACATATATGTCCTCAAATATGGAGAAACTAAGCTGGTGTCTAACTAAAAGCTTCATCTCTACTGACTAACCTTCTTTGTGCTAGAAGGTACTCAGCACACTACTGGGAGGGAAAGTGATTGCCAATATCACCCAGTTACAAATGCCCAGCTGCAACCTACAGATATCTGTTTGCAAGATAAATCAAAGAAAAAGTGACACAGATGCTATGGCAGTAACCACCAGCTGTTTTTTAAGTTTTCTTGTTTGTTTTGGTTTTTTTTGTTTTTCTATTTATTTATTATGTATACAATATTCTGTCTACATATATGCCTGCAGGCCAGAAGAGGGCACCAGACCTCATTACAGATGTTTGGGAGCCACCATGTGGTTGCTGGGAATTGAACTCAGGACCTTTGGAAGAGCAGGCAATGCTCTTAACCACTGAGCCATCTCTCCAGCCCCGACCACACAGCTTTTTTTTCCTTTTTTATAAATTGATTTTTATTGAGCTCTACATTTTTCTCTGCTCCCTTCACTGCCTCTCCCCTCCCTTCAACCCTCTCTCAAGGTTCCCATGTTCCCAATTTACTCAGGAGATCTTGTCTTTTTATACTTCCCATGTAGATTAGAACCACACACCTTTTTAAAAGGTGGATTTACTGCCCACTCTATGAGATGGAATCTAATTGTAACACTGTTTAAAATGGCCAAGAACCTCAGACTAGATATGTCATGAGCCTAGGGGAAAGCCCACTATTATTACTGTGCTAAAGGAACATGGCAAGAAAAATGACTACTGAGGACATATTGCTATACTCATAAGTTAGTGCCATGCTCAACCCTTATCACAGAAGCTTCTTCTTGCAGTAGATAGGAACTAACATAGAGACCCACAACTGGACAATATGCAGAAAATGAGAGACTTCAGAGCACTCAGTCATGAATGGGATGTCTTCATCATGTAATGCCTCCCCTCAAGACTCAGATCTATGCAGAAAAGGAGGTGGAAAGTCTCCAAGAGTCAAGGAGTCATTCAGCAGACACAATAGTACTAATATACTTGTGAACTCTGAGAGGCTGGGGCAGATGCACAAGACCTGCATATTACAAGGCAGACAAAAAAATTCTCATCTCTGAAAAGCAGAAGTAGATATGAAGTCCCACCCCTAACCTAGAAGCCACTTGCAGCTGATACCTGTTAGGAAAGGGAAAGTCAGTTATCTCTAATGGAGTGTATATCAACAACATTCCAGGGCAGACTTTGTGCCCAGGAGTAGTGGGCCAACACAAAAAAGAACTCCTTAGGTGTTGTGTCTGTGGGCTTTCATGTAGTTTTGTTTTTATTTGGACATTTTTTGCATTATTGATTGTTTTAGTTTAATTTTTGTTTTTTGTTTGCCAATATTTTTTTTGTTTCTAAGGAAAAGAGAGATGAATTTAAGTGGTTAGGGAGATGGGGAGATTCTTGTAGGAATTGGTGGATGGAGAAGAAAAATAATTTTAATATGTATTGTACAGAAAACCAATGAAAAAGTTTTTAAAGAATTATGATTAAACTAGTAGATACAAACAAAAAAATAGACTATAAATTCACAGCAAAGCCTGCAGTACAAAAATAATAAACTTTTTATAATAATAAACTTAAATAAACCTTATTTAAGACATTCCTCTTCCTTTTAATAATCTTGGAAAATCTGGCAGAATATTGGAACTGCTTTATTCCAAGGGACCTTGGACTGACTGAGGTTCAGAGTCTTGTTAGGCTGTTTGATACTTTGTAGAAGCAACTATGGAAGAAAACAAACAAAACAAAAAGCAAGACTTGCAGATTCACTAAGCAAAAAAAAAATTGGTGGGAACCTCTGAACAGCTTATTAAATGAAAAATTTTTAAAAAGCCAGTTCTACAGTTTGAGGATCCAAATTAATAGGCCCATAGGTGAAACCTGTGGTAAAGTTATGTTAAGAGGCATATTTAAGGCAGAGAAATAACCGTGAAGGGATAAATCCTGGAGGTTTTTGTAACATTAGAAAGAGAACCAGCTTTAGGTCTTTCCTCTACCACTGACAAAGAAACAAGCTTCCTGAAGATAAACCAGGTGTCCCCTCTCTTTTAGGAAAAGATTCAGTAGTCATGTTTTTTGCAGAATGATGTTGTAAGAAGGCCGCTTGTTTGTTTCCCAGCCGCCCAGCAGCTCAGACCCAAAATAAGCACACAGAAACTATATTATTTAGAACACTCTTTGGCCCATTAGCTCTAGCTTCTTATTGGCTAACACTTATATCTTAATTTAACCAATTTCTAGTAATCTGTGTATCGCCACATGGCTGTGACTTACTGGGTAAAGTTCCAAGTGTCTGTCTTTGGAGATGCTACATGGTTTCTGTCTGACTCTGCCTCCTTTCTCCCAGCATTCCGTTAGTTTTCCCCCATCTACCTCTATTCCCTGAGCAGGCCCAAGACAGTTTCTTTATTAACCACTGGTGTTCACAGCATACAGAGGGAAATTCCACATCAGAATGAGATAACTTTAGGCTTCTAGTAAATTCTTTGAGCAAACAAATAGGTTGGAAAACAAATTTTTTTGTGTGTCTTTTGAGGCAGGGTCACAATATGTAGCCTTGGCTGGCCTGAAACTCACTGTGTAAATCAGGCCTTTAACACAAAGAGTTCTACCTGCCTCTGCCTCCAAATGCTGTGATTAAAGGTGTGTGCCACTAAGCCTGGACAGCAAATTTTAAAAGGTACACTTTAATGGGAAGATCATCAGGCTCATTTAAGAGGATCTACCACCAATTACCTGGTAAAATTAGGTAAATCTCATAACAAACAGGAATTTATTTTATATATATTTAAATGAATTTTTGTACATTTGTTTTGAACAGCACCTCTCAGTTCTTGGAATACTTCTTTATATTATCTTACTTCAACCTAACAATGAAGTGATAAATTAACCAGGCAGTGGTTATCTTTCTTTCATAGGTGAAGAAATGCAGTTTATAGAGTGTCTTTAATTTCAGTTGGGTCACACAGCCAGAAAGTTGAAAGTGTGAGTCTGACCTTAAGTTTTCTAACTTAGATGTCTGCTGTTCACACAACTTCATAAAGCTATCTGGAGATGCCTTGCAGTCCTAAAATTCCATTACCCTTTGACTAAGAAATGGCTTTCAAATTTTAAATTCATAATCTTCTCTCTCCAGCTAAATAAATATGAATGTTCCACTGAAAAAGTCAATATGTTTTTTCTAGTTCAAAATGAGAAAAAAGATTGGAGATTTTAAAAGCATAATAATCAATCATAATTTTAGCATCTCTCATAGATTTAAAAGGCTTTACAAGCTTCACAAGAAGTGGAGCAATTCCTCAAAAGAGCATTAATAAAGCTGCAATCAAATCGTAGAAGTCAAAGAGTTCATGATTTCACTTTGTCCCTCAGACTAAACTACAGTATGTGACGAACAACAGTTCTTAGAGGAACCTAAAAGTAACGAAAAACAAGGAAGCAGCTGTTTTCCCCATAAATCCTAGTCTGAAACTACAGTACCTATTATTTTTGGATTTTGGCATCTCAGCTGTGAAATGAGAATCCAAACAATGATAATTAAATTATAAAAAGGGAAAGCAGTATTGAGAAAATTCTAACACTGCCTCTCTATAATTATTAATTTCAGAAATACTAATTTCAATTTGTGTTAAGTGACGATCTAAAGAATTTTAATTACATTAGTAATTTACAAAGAGAAGCAGGTAGGCCTTAAAATGTTAGCTTTGTTCTAAAATAGCTACAAGCTTAAAAGTACAAAATTATTACTAGTAATAGAGAACACATATGAGCAACTCCATCTTTAAATACAATTTAAAATCCAGAAAATGTAACAATACAAATCTGTGCTAGTATTAGGAGGCTGGGAAGTCTAGAACAATGAGGAAATTCCCAAAGACACAAAGTACCTCAAATTCACAGAAAAGTACAGAATTGTGAAAGAATTCATAAATAATGTCAAGGCAAAGGGATGGAAATGTGAATTTTCCCAGATGAAGCCTGAAATAACTGCAACAATAGAAGCCATGGTGACTGAGAAAGAGCTATCAATCAAAAAAAATGGTAAAATTGGACCTCCTAACTATGGCATTTGCTCTATACATTAAAGCACTTGGAACATCTCTACACACAAAATTGGAATTCTGAAAAGTACCCATGGTGTGTCCTTTGTGGTGGAAATGTAGGACAGTACCTGGAGACCATGTTAATCCATTATGAGAGAAGGGACGGTCCCACACTCAGGAAACAAGACACACACACACACACACACACACACACACACGCGCGCGCGCGCGCGCGCACGCGCACACGCACACACACACACACGCACACACACACACACACACACACACCATAAAAATGAAAGGGCATTGCTCTATAAACTCTGGCTCCTCCGCGAAAGTGCTGGATTTGGGTACCCTATCATCAAAATACTCACTCATTGCCAGGGAGATAGTACCTCTCCTCATATGGAGGAATTATACTTCTAGGGAGAGTGACCAATTTATGCAAGCAACTGTAAGTCTGAGTAGACAACCAAGAACCCACAAATATTTGAGGAAAAAAATTAACAAAATGTAAAAATTAACCACACACAAATAGTAAGAAACAGTACCACACAGAACATAAAATAGAAGAAACATCTACACAACCTTTCGATACAGAGTGTTTACTGAGGCTGCTCCATTTAAAAACAACGATTTTCTCTGACAAAGAAGCAACAAAGTTTCTGAAATTTTAAAATCTCACAGCTACTTCTCCAACTCTCAGTGTGTTGGCTAAGGCTATGTTTAAAAGGAGGAAAATCAAGTGGAGAAATTTCCCAGAGTACAATACAAAGGCATAAAACGTATGGCACTAAAACTAAAAGGTGTGTACGGTAAATTGACTGGTTCCAATATTAGTTCTATTGGAGAGGTGGGGATGGGGATTGAGAGAGGCAAAGGAGAAAATATTTGTTGGGCTGAGGAAAGATGACTCTTCAAATTGTATCATCCAGCCAGTGTTAGGTAGTAATAATAAAAATGTCACATAGACAATTACTGATAGTATTTCTGAAACATGATAAAATCTATATAAGAGGTAATGGCAATAGGACTAACATCATAGTTCTTGTCAATAGCATGGGATTTGAGAAAGCTAAAGAAAAAGTCTCTAAGTTGCCCAAGTATATTTCTTCAAAAATATACATTTAACATTTACAGTGATCAATCTGGTCATAGGTACCAAAATTAAAATTAATTACCCCTTAACAATGTAGCTCTACTAACAGCAATTTATCCTACTATTGAGTTTACACAGATCCAAACTCTATACATAGAATCATACTGACCTGGCTATCTAGAGTAGGCCTATACACACCTATGCAAGTTGCTGTCACCTAATAATCTCTCTTTCACTTCCTCCATTTTCTCAGACATCCAACAAGCTAACTACAACATCATTTCTTCCCCAGCTATTCATCTTAGACTCCCAAACTCAGTTCCATGTATATCAAATTTCTCCAAGCTTGTGAACATTTGTTTCCAACTATAAATAAGTTAACTATAAGCTTTAGTAGTTGAGGAGCATATTTTATGTACATCAAAATATTTTTAATTCATAGGTAACTTGTAATACTAAAGGCTGCCAAACTGGAAAAATCCAAACAGTAAGCTTTTCTCATATTGAATAAAGATATTTTTTTCTTTCTCCCATCTAAATTCATGATCTTCTTTCTTAAAAAAAATAAAATGTAAATAAGGTCTGTCACAGTTCTCCTGAAGAGAAAGACGTATCTCCACATAGTCAGTCAGAAAGGAGAAAAGAACCCAAGTAGAAGATGAGAAAAGACACAAAGAAGACAGTGAAAATGAAGTCTACAAACTCCAGGTTGCTTGGAAAGAGTAGGAGGGTCTCCTGTATGAGCTCAGCGTGGGTCTGTTTTAAGCTAATTCAAAACCTTTCCAAATGAGCTTATTAGATTCTAATTTGGTGGCTCAGAACCTAATAAGAATTCAGATCAAATTGTTCTTCTTTCTCAAAGAGACAGCATTGTCAAAGAGCCAAAATTGGAGTGGGTGTTTAGGGGATTGAGTTACCCAGCTTTCACATTATGATTCACCTCTCCACAGCATGCCCTTCCCCCATCACAATAACATCTGTCATACATTTTTATTCTAATTCCTCGCTACTAAGGGCAATCAGACACTAAGGAGATGCTCCTACAGAAGTGACCCCAGCAAAAATAGAAGTCAATAACATGGCCAGCTGACATAGAAGATGTCAGAAAGTGTGAAATGCTGAGGACAAAGAGAAAAAGGAAAACCTGTGTAAGCCAGAAAAGTAATGATCACAGGACAGGATGAAAAATTAGGGCAATTATCTGGATAATTCAGCCTCAAAACTCTCTTCCTGATGATTGACATAAATGTGTGTTTTCTTCTCTCAGCTCCATTTTCACAGTAGATGGCACACTGGAGCTGCAATAAACAGCATTCTATTCTTCAGCATTGATATTTATAAGAAGCTTAAAGGAGATACATCTTCACTCACTTCAAGTTTTATACCTACTGTGAATAAATGTTTTAAAAATATGATTTTATGTGACAGTATGCCTAAGAAAGAAGATAAAATTACCTTCTCGCCTGGGCTGTTTCTTGTCTGTGTTATCTGAATATTGATCCTACTTTTCTAATTCTGCTGACATCTAGAATTATGTTACCAAGAGTTATAGGTTTAAAGCCAACTTGTAGATGATGAATTAAAATAGGACCTGGACCAATTTATCATTTCATTTATTTTTTTCAGTTGACACAAATTTACATACACTTTTCATGTGGGCACATACAATTAGCAATGTTTATATTAAAGAAATGCTGGAAAAT